>NC_081415.1:522273309-522533902 GCF_030272615.1 Cryptomeria japonica
GTGATGAAGGCATATTTCTTGGTTATTCTAATGAAAGCAAAGAATATAGATGTTATAACAAGAGATTGCAGATAATTGTGGAGTGCTAATGTCAAAGTAGATGAGCTAAAAATAAGTCAAATAAGAGTTTATGAGAAGGAACGAGCAGTGGAAATGATTATATCTAAACCAGTAGCACCTTTACCGGAACAAAGAGTTGAACCAGTTACTCCCGTAACATCAGAGAATTCTATAGTAACTGAAGAGCAGGGAGGAATAGAGAGTCAAAAGACTCCTAGGTATGTGAGATTGAATCATTCTAAAGATCAAATCATTGGGGATAAGAGCAATGGAGTGATGATAAGAAGAAGACTGGAAGAGGTATGTTTAATTTCACAAGTTAAACCGGTATCAATAATTGAGGCATGTAAAGATGAATTTTGGTTAAAAGCTATGGAAGAAGAATTAGATCAGATGGACTTTGGTTCCTTGACCTAAAAATAAAAATGTTATTGGAACTAAATGGGTTTTTAGGAATAAATTGAATGATGATGGTCAAGTTATAAGGAATAAGGATAGATTGGTTTGCAAAAGATATTCTCAGAAGGAATGAATTGACTATGGAGAGACTTTTGCACCGGTAGCTAGGATTGAAGCTGTAAGATTATTTCTTGTCTATGCTACTTATAAAAACTACAAGGTTTATCAAATGGATGTTAAATGTGCCTTCTGTAATGGGGATCTTGATGAGGAAGTTTACATTGAGCAACCAGATGGTTTTTCACTATTAGATGATAGATATATGGTTTGCAGGTTAAGGAAAACTTTATATGGATTGAAACAAGCACCTAGACTTGGTATGCAAGATTGGATAAATATCTTTTGAAGCTTGGTTTTACTAAGGGCAGTGCTGACAGTAATTTATATAATAAAATCATTGATGATGATATATTGATTGTTGAAGTATTTGTTGATGACATTATTTTTGGAGGTGAAGATAAATTATGCATAAAATTTTCTAAGAATATGGAGAAAGAATTTGAGATATCTATGACTGGTGAGATAAAAATTTTCTTAGGTTTGTAGATTACTCAGATTGACAAAGGTATTTTTATCTATCAAACTAAATATGCTAAGGAATTGTTGAAGAAATTTGGTATGGGATATTCAAAACTAGTAAGTACACCTATGGTTACAAGTGAGAAATTGACAAGAAAAGATGTTTCTACACCGATAAATCCTACAAGATACAAATCTATGATTGGACGTCTACTTTATTTGACTCAGACTAGGCTTGACATTATGAATGTTGTTTGTATTGTTTCAATATTTCAGAGTGATCCTAAAGAAAATCATGAGATGGCAGTGAAAAGGATTTTTAGATACTTGCAAGGGACATTAGAATATGGCTTATGGTACCCTAAGGATGATAACTTCACTTTATGTGCATATATAGATGTTGATTGGGTTGGAGATGTTGATGACCAAAAAAGTACTTCTGGTGGAGCTTTCTTTCTTGGAAATAAGTTGGTTTCATGGATCAACAAGAAACAGTCATGTACTTCTTTATCTACTACTGAAGCTGAGTATGTTGTTGCTGCTACTAACTGTACACAAGTTTAATAGATGAAGCAAATGTTGAAGGATATAAAGGTGGATTGTGATGCACCGATAGTTATTCACTGTGATAACTCTACTACTATTGATATATCAAAGAATCCAGTATTTCATTCGAAGACAAAGAACATATCTATCAAGTATAACTTTTTGAAGGAGAAGGTGGAAGCAAATGAAGTTAGACTAGTTTATGTGAACACTAAAGAACTGATTGCAGATATTTCCACTAAACCTTTATCCAAGGAAGCATTTGAGTACTTGAGAGACATATTGGGGGTTTCTGCCCCTCCGGTAGAGACTTGATTGATGCGGTTTGGCATCAGTCTAGCATGAATGATCAGAGATACTATTCATTTCGAGACTAATGTGGGATGCTATTGCTCAGGGGGGGTAGTCAGCTTTGAGATTCAGAGGCTTATATTTTTGCTTTGATATTTCTAATAGATTTCTGGCATTGATGTCAAAGGGGGAGAGATAGTGATGTGAAAAAGTAAATATCAAAGGGGGAGAAATATTATTCATAGGGGGGGAGATATTGATATTCAAACCTATATGCAGGTGATTGTTAGTTGTCTTCCATAGGGGGAGACTTGTTTGGCATTTCTTGGTACTTAGATGTTTTTCAAATCTAGTATTGCCATCAATGACAAAGGGGGAGATTGTTGGCCATTTGGTGGAAATGATTATGTGTTGCATTGATGTTTTGTCATTGATGTCAACACTAGCTGTTTGGATTTTTTACTGACACCCTTTTGGTTCCGTTAGGATGAGTGGTTTCTGGTTAACTTGGATCCGACATGATCCGGTAGACTCCGGTATAATTTGGTGATGGAATTGGCTTGTTCATGATACTTATACTCATATTTAGTCAATTGGTTTTGGTCTGGTGATTGGATGCTATCCTTCTTGCTTAGAAGACTCGTTTTTGGTTCCAGCGAGGGTTTCACCGGCAGAGATTTTGATGGAGATCTTTGATGAATTTCATAAGTGGTGTCGGTGCAACTTCTGATGGAGTTTCAGGATGCTGTTGGTGATCATGTTCAAGACTTGGCGGTTGGAGATCAATGCTGAAGCGTGTAGACCTATACTTGGTCCTGGTTGATCTAGGTTATGGACCGACATTAATGTAACGTGTGGATAGGACCTATTGTTGTATTTTCGGGATGTCTTATGTGTTGATATTAGTTGTTTGGTCTAAGGCTGACATGGTTTGTAATTATGTAATTGGTTTATTGTTTGGTGGCCGACTTGATTGTTTATGGTCGAGGGTTTGTATAGATAAGATATAAGATCTCATTGTAGATCATCATGGTTAATGTAAGAGGTTATGATAAAGGAATGTAATGTGCAAATAATGTAATATCATTCAGGCAGAGGAGTTGGTCAAACATTGGAGATCGAATTCGGTTTGTGTAAGAGGATTTAGTCCTCTGGTATTGAGCTTAACCAAAACTATACTCAGACATAGGAGATGATATATTTTGTTGTTCAACACTTCTCTGGATTGTAGTCTAGATTTATATGTAGTCAGTGAGGCTCCTTTTGTGATGAGCAGTGTGTTCTAGACTGTTGGCCTTCCTGCAAGTGCAGGCCCCTTCATTGTAATTCACATACTTACTGCAGAAGTATTATCTGACTGTGGGTAGGCTTCTCACCATGGTTTTTCCCTTTATCGGGTTTTCTACATACAAATCTTGGTGTTGTGTGGATGGCTTTTATTCTGTGATTATTGTTTATGCTTAATTGGATTAACTACTATTCCAGTATTATTGTTTTGGGTTGTGGTCTTAAAATTTTAATTGTTGAATGTTCCTATAATCTGTGAAAACTAATTCACCCCCCCTCTTAGTTGTCTTTGGGTTATCTGGACGGTCTAACACTACGATGGTTTTGACCATGGGTTTGGGGATAGGGTAAGAATTGATCCTAGCACTCATGTTGAATTCAAAGAGAATGTCATAGTGTGGCATATCTGTAGTGAGGGAGGGGTGGCCTAGTTTATTGAAAGTATAAATGGATATGACAAGAACCCATCTATCCAGCTTGCTAGGCCATGGGATGTTAGGAAGGTTAAGGTGGGGGTGCCCTCTCCACCAAAGAGAGAAAATAAAAAATAATAATTTAGGTGATAGATAATGAAAGTCTATCGCAATTCTTTGGGAGAATGAGGAGCTTGTAAAACATCATGTAGGATTTTCTAGAGCCAACCTACCAAACCCATGGAACTTGGTTTGCGTTATGATAATGAAATTATTTATTTTAGAGGGTAGGTTCACAACTTATTACTATTATCACCTACTCTTTCTTAACCATTTTCAAAATCATGATTTGCTCTCCTTTCCATTTTTTCTATTAAATTCTCTAAAAAAATTGGTTGATGATGTTGTTGAGATGGCCAAAATGCAAGGCCAAAAGCCCATCCCTCTCCACCAAGGCCTCATCTCCTGCCTCTACAATTTCCACTTGACCCTTTGCCCTCCTCAACAATTGATGGTTATAGAAGCCCCTTGCTTTGAATCATCCCCAATTGCTACTATCCTTGTTTCCTTAAGCTCTAGTAAAAAGAAATGGCTGACTAAAAGTAGAAAGTTGTGTCATACTTTTATAAAGGAAATGGCCAATGCTAATTTAACTTTTTAAATTGAATCAATAGAAAGTGACATATATATTTTGAATTTTAAAATGATGCAAACCAATGAAATGTATATTTTTAGTGTATTTTGTGTTTGCAATTTTTTTTTTAAATTAGAAAATTATTTGATTATAGTTTTTAAAAAGTAAACACTAAAATTTGGCTACTATTAAAATGTTGAAATTGAAGTTACATGGTGCCCCACACATTATATAATAATTTTATTTTTTTTTAAATCAACTTTTTGTGTGTATTGATAACTTGTAACTTTAATGCATGGATATATTTTTCACTATTTTTTATAAATATATATTTTTAAATAAATTTGAAAAGTTGCGTTTAGTGAAATTTAACTTTTTTTATTTGGCCTATTTATCCAAAATAGAAAATAATAAATATCATCTTGAAATATATTCTTTTCTCTAGTGCATCATATTTTTTTCAAAAATTTTAAATAAATTTTATTATTTTTCTTTGACAAGATATTCAACCTTATATTTTAGTGTTGATGACCTACTTAAAATAAAAATAAAATATAAAAATTTATTAAAGTATTACAAGATATATATTTCAAAAAATTCACTTATAGATTTTCAAAAGTATATTTTTATATTTAAAAAACATGTTATTTATAAGGTAGGAGTTGTTGAAACATCGAGTTTTTCAATTTTTTTATAATAGTAATTGGACCCAAAGTGGTATTAAATATATGTTTAATAGACACTTCCAATTGGAAAAGTTGTAGACCATATATAACTTAACTATAACAAATATATAGACTATATGTTTGACTAAAACTAATTTTTATTTAGCAATACTTAAATTAACACTTATTTTGAAATGTTGACTTGAAACATGACATATGTTTTCACTTTTACCCCTACAAATCCCTTTCTCATCTTGGCTCCCCTGCTACCCCAAACCATGACATGATGGTTCAAGGTATCTCTGTTCTCAAATAGTTGACTACCATCTCCATTGTGGGCAAGAAAATGAAACCCTAGAGACCTCCCCGTTTGGCAAAAAAAATCCAAGATAACCATCTAGGAGATTGCTAATGATGAGAGTTGGAGGTGTTTTAAGATGATAGTAAGAGTTGGAGTGCCAATTGTAGATGTTTTGACAGATTGGTTGAGCGTACAATCAATAAAATTGAAGGAAAAAAATTGGTCGACTATAATGAGGAATCAAATGAGGAGGTTGTTGTTGAAGATGATGATGCTACTGAAGATGAGAAATATGCTAAAGAGGACACAAGGAGGGATGATACTTCGACCAAGTCCACTAGTGATAGTGGTAAAAATGAACCTCTACACTTGACTCAAGAGGCTATGTTGGAGGAAGAGGACACTCACCAAGGGGGGAATGCACACAACTGTGCTAGTTGTAGAACTACCATGGAGGACTTGGAGGCCTTGATGATGTAAGGGTTGGAGATGGAGTAGAAGATGGTTAGTGTTTGCAGGTTGAACCTACGGGTGATGTATAGCTCAATCACCTCCTTGTCCTGATGCAGAAGAAAGTGCTCGGTAAAGACATTGAAAAAGGAAATTATAAGGAACTCTTTCAGTTCCTCACCGAAGATTGGAGCAATGTGCTCAACTAGCCATTAGTTGGCTAGTTTTATTTTTTTAGGTTTTTTATTATATTTTACTATGACTTTTTAATCGCTTTAAATAAGACTTTTAAAATATTTTTTGATATGTTGTAACTGTGTTGTCAATGCTTAGTGTAAGAGATCAACACACTCATTTTGTTGCTTCTAATATAAAAAACATGCACTATTAATATACAAAATAATACTTTAAGATGGCTTCATTTTATTTCTAAAAAATAAAATAAACCTATATTTTCATACTCTTCTAATATAAATAAAAAACAAAGTAAAAAAGTTCAGTCAAAAGATAAGTAGTCCAATCGAACCCATAAATTAAAATTAAAAAAATAATTAAAATATAATCTGAAATAACTATATAAATAAAAACAATAATGCTAAGTAATAGTGAATAAAAAACTATTCTAGGCAGTTTCTTAAATGAAATTCTCGTGGTTGCTACGGACGCTCCAAATAAAACACATTTACAATTTTCTAATGCAAATGCTGCTTTCTTCCCCGTCGGCGTATTTGTTTATTCTTTACATGCATTACTTTTAACATAAACCTACCCATTAAAAACAATCTAAACAAGGAAATAAGAAAAATGAGTTTTATCATGCGCATTCAATTCTCTTACAGATTCCTAGCTTTACATGTCACACCTAATGCTTAATTTATGCTCTTCAGAAATACGTGAAAACGCTGAAAAGAAAACAACAAACTGTCACAGCCTGAGCGACAATGGCAGGTTCCATATATATATATAGTTTTAAGACAAATCTCTATGAGGACTAATTTAATCAAAAAAAGAAAAGAAAATAATGCTATGACCCACAGTGCGATTATCACGCTCACAGCAAATAACACGTGCCGTATCGGAATCCCTGAGCGTGTCCCGAGATAAGATTGAACGTTAGGTTTCCCACCCTTTTTATATGAGACCAATTCCAAATCACAGCAGGCGAACAAATATTTGTGGCCTTCTGAAAGCTCTGCATTGATTTTCCATGGGCAAAACCAGTTTTCTCCCTTTCATTCTCCTCCTCCTCTTCCTCCTTGGGTTGGGAAAAAATGCCTGTGCGGGTAGGCATTCTGTTAATGGGTGTTCTGCTTGGAGAACCAACGTGGAGAGCAACAATGCCAGGGGTTGGAAAGTGGTGCCCCCTCGCTGCGTCTCTAACGTGGGGAAATACATGGAAAGGGGCCAATACTTGCTAGATTTCAAAATAGCCATTGAACAAAGCCTGGCTTACGTTAAGGATTTGGAGTTGCGAGGGGACGGTAAGGATGCTTGGGTTTTTGACACAGACGAGACGACATTGTCCAATCTGCCCTATTACAGAAAGCACGAATATGGGTATGAAAGTTTTTCCGGTTTTTTAACTCATTTCTATCGAGGTGCATGACATTTTGAGTCACACAGTTTGCATGTTTATTTGCAGGGGAGAGACTTATAACTCTACGTTGTTCAACGCATGGGTAGGGGAAGGAACGGCCCCTGTGTTGCCGTCCTCGTTGCAGCTGTACAATGTTTTGTTGAGGAAAGGCGTCAAAATCTTTTTCGTCACCGGAAGAGACGAAGATTTTCGCGAGGTCACAACGAAGAACCTTATGGCAGCCGGTTACAGAAAATGGTCTGGCATAATCATGAGGTATGTTGGTCTGGCTTATAACCGCTCTATTCCAACTGGGAAATCGTTTTTCTTTTGCAGTTTTTAATGGCGGCGTGTTTGTATTGCAGGGGTGACAGTGATCAGGGAACCACAGCAGTGGAATACAAATCGGAGAAGAGGGGGCAGCTTGTGAAGAAAGGGTATCGGATTTGGGGAAATGTTGGGGATCAGTGGAGTGATTTAACTGGAACTTATGTGGGCTCTCGCACTTTTAAGATTCCCAATCCCATGTATTATATCAGCTAGAACTGATGAAACTTAGTAGTCTCTTGGTTGAATCCGATTGCAGAGAGATTTTAGACTGTTTGGGTGGTTTTTTAGTTTTGGATTGTATGCTTTAGCTTATGGAGAATTAAGAAAGGTGGATACGTCAGTCCTCCATTATTAGTGTGGGACACTTATTTTACAGTGTCGTTTAAAATGCCCTTCGGTATTGAAGGAGAAATATAATATTGAATGCACATGTGACTTCATTCTGTTCATTTTTTTGGGAAGCAAACCAGTCAATGGACGGAACGTGATACGCAATCATATTATTTATAATCTATATAATGTTACTGCTAAATGATGTGGACTGCTCAAATTTTCTGGCCTTTCACGATTATTTTATTGAACGGGCCATTGATTTTGTAGTAGAAAGATGGATGTTATCGTTTCTGGTTTCGAATGTACGACATTTGGCAGGCCACTTGAACTGCAAATTAAGGTAGATTCCGGTTTAGATGCCTTGGTGTGTTGGAAAATATAAGGATTATTTAATAATTTTTAATAGTATCATAATCAATAATAATTTTATATCTAATTTTTAATATAAATTATTAAAACAATGTATTTATTATATTTATTATTGATCTGGGTAATATTTGATGTCAACAGATTTAAATATTAGAAATTATGAATTTAGTTATATATAAATAATAAACAAATACATGTGATTTTGGTTTCATACTTACATTTTGTGTGTTAAAGAAGATTTATACATTAATCACTCAAAGCATTTAATGACAAAAATGGGATTCAAATGGATGCACCAAAATACTTTAATGCTTTGTCATACATATATCTAAATGGAAGTATTATCTACAAAATAATTTGACGTGGACTTCTTAAAATAAATATTAGCTACAAAATAATGTTTTTTTTATAAATTTGGATGGAAAAATAATGCAAATTTCATAATAATAGTTTTAAGTAGTTAAAAGAAACTTAACATATAACACTTCATTGTTACAAGTCAATATGTTAAAGCTATTAGATTTCCACAATTCATTCTAATATTGCAAGTAGTTTCTAGATTTGATTGTTTGAGTAGTTTCTTGACCATCAACATTTTGGATCACACTCCATGATCCATCATTAAGATGTAAGAGAGTTTAAGGAGTAGCAAGATAGTGAGTTGCAGACCAAGGTTAAAATATAAAGATGGGATAAAGGGGATAAAGCTGGGTAAGAAGGGGATAATGAGCACGAGGACCAAGGAAAACATATTGAACTAAAGAACCCCAAAAATTTTTCAACAAGATAACAAAAAGAACCCAAATTGAAAATAAAGTAAAAAAAATCAAATAAATAAGAAGAGGGAAAATTAAGGAGTAAAGGATACATCAACACTATAAAAGAACGAAGGAAAAACGGATAATAGGGAGCAATCAAATAGATTTAACAAAAAGAACCGACTAAGTTAAAACCAAGATCTAACAATAAGAAAGTAAGCTAAAGGCAAAGAAAAAAAAAGAAGAAGAATAAATTAGGATATCAAGAAGGAACAATAAAATAAGATTACAAACTAAAGGAGGAAGATAAAACAAAGCACTAAAATTTTCTCAATAAGAATAAAAAAAAAACATATCACAATATAAACTTGAAAAACCCCAAAAATAAATAGTATAAAGAAAACAAAAAAGAAACTAACTAACTATGTGTGTGTGTGTGTGTGTGTGTGTGTGTGTACAATTAATACAAACACACAACAACTAAGGTTGTAAAAACATAAAACAAATACTATATTTATTCTTGCATGTTTCTACATTTGGGGGTTGTGTAAGAACATTCAACACACAAGTTGTTCATGTTGAATACTATGGTCATTAAAGCTGGGTAAAAGTGTCAACCTATGTCACACTTCTATAAAGGAAATGACTAACACAACAAAAAATATTCATAACAGACATCAAGTTTCCACAATCCATAAGATATTAATCTAGAGTGCTTCCGGATTAGATTGTGTATGATTTTTTTGCATCAACGTTTTGGATCACACTTCGTGATCCATCATTAGGATGAATAGAGAGCATGCAAAAATTGGAAGATGACCAAGAAGCAGACCAAGGAAGCTAAAAAGGAGGGAGGAGGCACAAAGATCGAGGGAGGCTGACAAGACCACAAAAAGAAAAAGGATAACAAACCAAAATAAAATAAAATAAAAGGGTCCACAACAACCAGCCAAAAGAAAGGAAATAAAATAAATGAGAGAACGAGAATATATATATATATATATATATATATATATATATATATATATATATATATATATATATATATATATATATATATATATATATATATATATATATATATATATATATATATATATAAACAAAAAAATTACAAAATACAAAAAATAAACAAGGCCTCCAACAACTAACAAAAAGAAAGACAATAAAATAAAAGAGAGAACAACAATCAAACACACTCTCTCTCACCGTATATATAAAAATATACAAATGTGCGTGTGTGTGTGTGTGTGTGCGTACACATATATATGTATACCTACAAATCAATATGTATGAATACATACATATGCAAAATGCATAAATATAAATGTGTATATATATACTTATATATGACAAGGAAAAAATAAAATTTGAGAGAAAATAAACAAGGCATAGGCAACCATAGAGAAAAAAGAATAACGAAAGGAAAAACAAAAGCAAACCTAAAGCGGAAAGATATATATATAAAATACACAAAAAAGTAAAAGCAAATGACCAAACCAAAAAAAGAAAGAGAGGAAGAATAAAAAGAAAAGAAATAGAAAGAGAACAAAAGTTCACAAAGATAAAAATGAGAACAAATAAGAAAAAGAAAAAGTGCGTATATATATATATAAAGAAAAAGGAAAAAAGGAACACGAAAAAGGAAGCACAAAGGATGACCAAACAAGAAGAAGCCACAAAGAAGAGAAGAAAAATTAAAACCAAGGAGAGGAAACAACAACCAAACAAAGAGGAGGAACCAGAAGAATGAGCAACCGAGGGATAGAGGGAGAAGAACAAAGGAGAAGGACACCCAAAGGGGACAGAGAAAGGGAGGGATAGAGGGCCCTAATGAAGGGAAGTCGGGAACGATAAAGATGGCAAGAACGAAGGTTACAGAGAAGAGGAATCCAGGCAAGACTAAGACCCCATCCCTCGTCCTAATTAAGGTTGGAGTCATGGTAATTGATCTCAATAGCTTCCTTGAGCTTGCACTTGAAAAAGTTATCTTCCTTACACAAGATTTGGGTGTTTTTTAAACAGATATGGTGCTTGGTGGAAGAGGCATTCTCTACTAAAGACAACTTGGAAATACGCTCCAACCTAATGTCAGCACTATGCTCTTTGATTCTGGTGGCGAAAGAGCAGCCCGTTTCACCAATTTAAGGGGTGCCACACGAACACGCTATCTTGTAGACCCTAGAGTGTAGAAGGATGTCTCTAGGGTCTTTCAAGGTAGGCATCCGATTCCTCATGGTAAACATAGGCTTGAAGGCACAATGAAAACCCCTTTTTAAGAGGATCTTTGATATTTTTTATGAAATACCCTCAATATACAAAAGAGAGATAAAGGAGGAGGAGGGAGACAACGTAGAAGTGGGTGTAGGAGCAAAAAAATAGATCTAGCTTGAGCAATGGCTCTAGAAATTTGCTTGCCATTAAACCCATTGAATAGGAACACATGACTAAGATGGGCTAACTCTAGCTCTAAGTTATCCCCATCACAAATGCGAAAGGCTCTAATGGCAAGGGTCTTAAGAATGCTCTCTTTTTTGGCCGGATGGTGATAGGAGGAAGAATGGAGGGTCAGTGCAAGAAGATGAGTCCACTTTTTGGCCAAAAAGTGGAAGTGTTTTCCCTGTTTTTCAGATTTTGTCTCACTTGAGCTTAAATTTTGAAACACTTAGAGATTGAATCTTGAAAAAAGTCAGTAATATAAAAGATAGCTCTCTGAGTGTACTTTTCAAATATGTAATTTATTTTAATACCCACATAATAAAAAATAACTTTTTGAATGAAGTTCTAAAAACTATGTTTTAAAAATGCCTGTTTCAGGACCATACCATGCATGTGTACGACCCACACTTTTTGACACAATTAAAATTATTTTCTCAAACCGTTTTGGGAAATGGTTTGTAACACACTGAAGATTGATGAGCATATTTTTCTGTATTTTTTTTTCAAATATTTTTTTTTTAATTAATTTTTTAATGACCGTAATTATCTTTTTAAAAATTTGACGTGTACGACCCACATAATTTGACGTAAACTTAGTATTTTTTGAATTTTTTTTTTTTTAAATTGAAAAGAATTTTGTGTAGATTGATGACATATAATTTTTTTTTCAAAATTCATTAAAATAAATAAGTTATTAAATTAAGAAAATTAGTTAATATTTCAAATTTATGACCCTGATTTAGTATAAATTAAATGAAAAATAGTTAAATAATCAATTTTTAAATTAATTTACATATTTAGAATCTAGACAGTATAATCTGAAATGGGTTTCAATTCCGTATAAAAATTCTTTGATTAGAGGCATGTAAACTATTTCATTTCATCATGTTTGTGCTTTCATTCATGGAGCTTTGAATTTGCAGGTTCATGTTTCAGGTGTGGCCATCCCAGGCCTATCCCGGGCCTAATCCCGAGGCAAGTGGCGGGTTGTAAATTCAAATTTTACATAACGGGCCCCCGTTTTATAAACGGGGGCCCGTTTCATTTTTTGCCCGTTGGATTTAACAACGGGCCCCCATTTTAGAAACGAGCCCCCGTTATTAAAATAATCGTTGCTGTAAAAAAAAAACAGATTGCATCGATTTACTACACTATCATTGAAATCCGTACTGACAAAGATTTTTTACATCATTTGGCAGTACTTTTTAATATTTTTTACGCGATTTTTTGAAGACAAGTTTGTAAAAATGGGTTCTAAGCAACGTCAAAAGAAAAAAGAGAGGACAATGACAGTGGACGAAATTCAAGCACAAAGAGAGAAGGAGGCAAAACGCCAAAGAGATCGAAGATCACAACAATGGCAATTGAATAACACTTTTGAAGCATCTAGTTCAGTGCCCGTTGTAGATGAGACCATTGAAGACATCATGATGGATGCAAGAAATATAGAACCACACACGGGTATGACTGTTGATGCAAATGTTGATGTGGATGCGAATCCTGGTATGTTTTTAAATCCTGATGACTATGATGCCAATCAAATTGCTGATTTAAATGAAGCTGGATATAAATTTCATACACCAATACGAAAAGAAATAAAAATTGAAAATATTACACCACCATCTCTAAAAGAAAATGAATGTAATTTGTTTACTATTGATAGCAATGTGCTAGATAATCTTAATGGGTTAGTTTCTTGGAGACAAATCAGAACACATGCAAACAGATTATATAAACAATTTTTCTATAATAAAAAGTTAGGATTCCAATGTCAATTAATGCTACAATTAATAAAAATGTTAAAAATGCGTAAAGTCATGAAAAAAATAGGTATTTATGCAAAACCAAAAAGAAAAGATGAATCATATAAGCAAGTTGTATCTACTGTTGCCAGTGCCATCGATTCTATAGGAAAAACAAGTCGATCTAAAGATAAGAATGCAGCACGTAGAGTTATAACGACTGCTATAGTTGACAAAATGATTGTTAATAAAAGAATGTTAAGTGATATAAGTGGCTATTTGAACTTACATCGTAGAACCTTGTCAAGAGCGGCCAAAAGAAGAGACACAATTGAAATTGATCCACTAAACCATTGTTGGAGTTTTAGTGGTAGACTTCAAAGGTCGGACATGAAATTAAATGATGAAACTAAACAATTAATTACAAAATTTTGGCATGATAACACTAGAGTTTCATCAAATGTTAGAGATGTTTTAAAGTTAAGGGTGGGATCAAAAATTTGTGATCCTCATCCAAAACATCTTCTTGACATGACTCAAACTGAATTCTTTAAAAAATTTAGTGATGAATCTGTTTTAATGAATTTACGAATTAGTCAAAGATCATTTGAAAAATGCAAACCCTGGTATGTTAAAATCAATAAACAAAGAATATCTTGTTGTTGTAAAACTCATGTCCAGTTTCGTTACTATTATGATGTTTTTCGATATATTCGTTGTATGTTGCATGGTAATGATCTTGTGCAGGATTGTGGTGTTTATGTTCCACCTGAAACTATAAAAGATTTTATTGGAAGTTTATTTTGTAAACCACCTAATGAACAATTATTTATTTCCAGTTCATGCATTTATGGTCTTTGCAATTTATGTGGGAACTATTCTTCGATAGGTGAATGTTTGCATGAACATGTTTCATCTGAGTTAGGACAAAAAATGGTTGATGTTAGGAGATTTAAAAATATAGAATACCCTCTAAAGGATGGAAAGATGGGGAAACGTTTAGAATTGATTACAGAACAGAATAGTGTGAATGCATTTATTAGTGAGTTTAAAACTCATATTGTTCCAAAATATGTGAAACATTCCCAACATGCCCGATGGCTTGATGGACAGTTTCGCATATGCAAGAACACATTTCCAATTGGAACAATAGTATCAGTTGTGGATTTTGCAGAAAATTATACTCTAAAACCACAAGAGGAAACTCAATCACAATACTACAACTCAGTGCAAGTGGCCATATTTGTGCACATTAGATATAGACATGACCATGACAGTACAGAAGATAACAGAAAATTTTTGAGGGAGTATCATTTCTATGTTAGTGATAATCGATTACACTCTTCAGAGTTTGTCCAACATTGTTTCGAGGTATTTTATGATAATCTTAAGGAAAGAGAAATTGACATGAAACAACATATGATATGGTCAGATAATTGCACTGGACAATTCAAAAATGCAAGAATGTTTTATTGGCTATGCAAAGTTCACAAGATAACCAATGTCCAACATTTATGGAGTTTTTTTGAAGCGGGACATGGTAAGGGGGAACACGATGGAGCCGGTGCCTATATAAAAAGAGCTCTTGCTAGAGAACAATTGAAATTCGAGGATGCAGTGAAATTCAGAGATGCTCGTGCAGTTGTAGATTGGTGCAATTCAAAGTTGTCAAAAGGATCAACTGAAAACTCTGCAATTCGACGTTTCTTCTGGTTGATAGAGGAAGATAGTATTCCTATTCGGCATGATTGTAACACCATCATTGGATCAGCTAAATGGCATTCGTTTAAGAGTTCTAATTCAAACACATGGACTATATTCACAAGGCAACTTGCTTGCTTTTGTCAGTTTTGTGTTTCCGGAGATTGGGAATTTTGTGAGAATAAAGAATGGGTTGAAGAATGGCAACAAAGATCATTGACACCCATAGATGCAAATGATCCGCATGAAATAACTGATGAAGATATGGATCAAATGTTTGCATCAAATGACTATGATCGCATTTCAGATCTTATACAACAAGGTAAAATTATTTTTGAAATTTGTTTTGATTTATTAAATAGTACATAAATTTGAATCTTGAAATATAAAATTTGCACACAAAACTTAATAAAAACTTTCAATGAAACATCATAAATCTATTATATATATTCAATTTAATAAATTCATTTCTTGTAAAATGCATCAACTATTAAAATCAATATAAAATATTTCATACATAAGATCAATAAAGAAGTGAGAAATAAGATGATCCTCCTTCTAGTGTAAGAATATATAGCATGGAAACAATATTACTAAGACAACATAATATTTTGTTAACTTTAACTTAAAGTTATTTTGAAAAATGCACGTGTGTGTTTGGATGCTCCATATTTCTAGTGTTTTAGTGTACGCATGATAATTTATTAGAATTCAATTACATAGTTTTGAGATAATTGTCATCAATTCATATTACATTGATTAGTCTTCAAACAATCTTAAAAAAAAACTAATCTCCCATGACTATAAATGACATACTTAAAACATATTATATTCTAAGTGGTTGTCATGTAAAGACAAAAAATCAAAACTTTTGAAGAGTTAAGCATATTTCACCATTAAATTTCTCCCATAATCAAATCTACACAAGATTATAATTTACAAAAGGTCTTCAAAAAATATTATTTCCTATAAATCATTTATTATAAAACTCCGCAATCATTTGTTTTCATATATAATCTTTCTATAAAATTTAAGATATCAATCCATACACAAATTCTCTTACAAAGTTGAATAAGAAATGAAGGATAGAGGATTAAATACTAAGATTGTTTTGAGAGATCAATGGAGTAGATTGATTGAAAGGATTGTGTGCATTAGAAGCTTCCAAGTGGCAACTTAAATGTTTGGTGCACATGAGGAGTTCATGATCCAAGAAAGTTTTGAGGAAAAGGTCTTCTTAGGGGCGTATACACCAAGATGTTGTAAAAAAAGGTAGCCAAATGACCAAAAAAAGATAAACACGAGTGCGTTATTGGGAAATTCATTTAACGCATTTGAGGTCTTTTTTGTAGTGTTTTTTTCTTACACTATACTAGGCTTGTTTACACTATCGTAGGTTCATTAGGACTATCCTAGGTTCATTAGGATTGTCCCAAGTTCATTATTGCTTTCTTAGGCTCATTAGGACTTTCTTAGGTTCATTAAGACTGCCCTACATTCATTAGGATCATTTGAGGCTCATTGGGACTATATTATGTTCATTGTGATTGTCCTAGGTTCATTAATTTAATTCATGTGTTCATTAGGACTATCTCACGTTCTCAAATAGCTTCAACTAATATCTTAAATTAACTATTTTAAAAAAAAATAGCTCCTTAACAATTTAATATTATATACAATCGAATATGATTTCAACTTCAAACCTTGTGCACCTTTTAAAACCAAAAGATGTTGTTAAAATCATTCTTCTAAATTAGCTTAATCATAACATAATCTAATAAATCTTCCTCAAAATATCTACCAACTTCAAATCATATATTAAATCTTTTATAATATAAATTACATTCTAGATATACCAATATACTTCTAAAGATATTCAAAATACTTCTTGTGAATTATATTTTTCAAATCTTTCGGATGTATATATAATTAGCACCCCATTTAGAAAACTCATTATCAATCAACATTATAAATCAAGAATATTTTTTATTTTGTATTAATGAATTATATATTTGGCATATTAGCTTCCTTTATGAACCTATGTAAACCAAACTCCAATTTTAGTAACTTATCTAGTTTTGCTCTAAAATTGTGTCCATAATTGATCCTTTTATACCATCACATGACATAATAGGACCATAATAGGACCTTTATGCCATGACATGGCATAAACCTAAGCCTAAACTTTCATATCTAAAATTTGAAGAACTTAATGTTAATTACTTTTAAGGTTATACTAATTTAGTGGTAACTTTTGTATTGCCTAATGAGGATTAAGAACAATTTAGGTACATATGTTCGGTTTTATTTCAATTTCATTTTCGAACGTTTTTGTTTTTGTTTCCATTTCATTTTTGGTTTTTTGTTTGTGTCGATTTCATTTTCGAACATTTTTGTTTTTGTTTCCATTTCATTTTCGGTTTTTTGTTTGTGTCGATTTCATTTTCGAACGTTTTTGTTTTTGTTTCCATTTCATTTTTAGTTTTTTGTTTGTGTCGATTTCATTTTCGAATGTTTTTGTTTTTGTTTCCATTTCATTTTCGAATGTTTTTGTTTTTGTTTCCATTTCATTTTCGGTTTTTTGTTTGTGTCGATTTCATTTTGTTAATTATCTAGGTTTGGTTTTGGTTTCTAAATTTGTTGATTACGGTTTAGGGTTAACTGTTCAAAAATATTTTACATCAAAATAAAGAATTTACAAATATAAAAAATAATTTATTTATATGCTACTATTAAAAAAAACTAAAATAATAAATAAATAAATAAATAATACACAAAAAAAAAAGAAAAATATACAAGAAAATTATGAAATGTGAAAATAGATGACAGAATGTGTACCTGGGATAGTGATGGAGGCTTGAAGTGGAAACCACAGCACGGGGGCCCGTTTTCGATCTCCTCTTGTGTAACAGTAAAAATGAAAAATTATCCCAAAAAAACGGTAAAAATAGCATTTTAAAACGGGCCCCCGTTTTGTTTGAAAATGGGGGCCCGTTTTGTGAATAAACGGGGGCCCGTTTTTTAAAAAACGGGGGCCCGTTTTATTTGGCTTCGGCACCCCGTGACCTTTCGGCTCGGGAAGCCGAACCATTAACGGGCCCCCGTTTTTTAAAAATGGGGGCCCGTTTTGCGGAGCGTGTTTTCCAACGCGCAGACTTCCGCGAATTTGTGACTCATTAGCTTGCACATACCCTGGAGGTAGAGATCAGTGTGGGTGGCTTTATGAAAAACCCGATGAGCTAAGGAGCCATCCTGATTTCTAATAAGGAGGACATCTAAGAAGGAGATTTGGTTGCCCTCCTTAAGCTCCTTGGTGAAAGATATGCTAGGAACTAAGCTAATAAGGTGAGCATGAAACTCTTACAAGCTATCTAGACCATGAGGCCAACACACATTGGTGTTGTCCACATACCTATTCCACCATCTAGGCTTAAGTGGAAAAGAGAATAGGACCACTTGCTCAAATCGCTCCATGAAAAGATTAGCAATGACAGGAGAGAGAGGAGAGCCCATGGCTACACCATCCACTTGCTCATATATGGTACCTTGGAAGGAAAAGAAGGTTGATCTAAGGGAAAATTCAACTAAAGAGGCAATTTCATTGTTAGACTTGCTTTTGACGATCTCAATGGCATCGGGAATGGGGACCTTGGTGAACAAAGAAACCAGATCAAAGCTAACTAGCAGGGCATTTCTCTCAAGCCGAACATCTTTAATGAAATCAAAAAAGTGGGAGGAGTCTTTGACAAAGGAGCTAGAATGTATAACAAGAGTAGAGATAAATTTGGCAAGGTGGGCAGCTAGCTTATAAGTGGGGGAACCAATAGTATCGACAATGGGTCTAAGAGGGACCCCATCCTTGTGAATTTTGGGAACGCCATAGATGCAAGGGATGACTTCCTTGGAAGGGAGAAGCCGCTTCTTGGTGTCACTATCAAAAGAAGAGCTAGCCACTAAGGACCTGACCTTTTTGAAAATAAGGGAACATGGATTGTGGTTGAGGATTTTGTAGCTACTTGAATCTGATAAAAATTATTCCACTTTAACCGCATAAAAATGACATTTTTATTTTAAAGTTCAAAAGGATGTAAATTGATGGAATGTAAAAATATTCATGAGGTTTATGCCTATTAGTTTTTAAAATTAAAAAAAATGATTATTTTTTTTTTATATATTGAAACATAGATTTTTTATTATTGACAACACAAAAAACCAAGGGATCTAGTTAGCCTCACCAAAAGAAAAGAAAACAAACCTATTTTTTCCTAATTTATATTTTCCAAATAGATGACATACATATGCAGTGCATGGAAAAACAAATAAAAATTTGATGCATATTTTCCTCATAATGACATTTTAAAGTCCAATATAGTGGAATTTGATAGTTTCATTCGATGTCACTTTTTGTGTAGAATTAAGTTTATCATTATCAAAAAACAAATTACTCCTCTAGTGACCATATATTTTGTAACATATTTTAAAATGATTTAATATTTTTCTTTTAATTTCAAATCAGCCTCTTCTCAAATTTAAACAACCTACTTGCAATATTTTTAAAAATAAAACCTATTAAAATTAATCAAAACATTAAAAAAATGGCATGCCTAGATTCTTGACTTAAAGCTCTACAAAAGGATATTTTTAGATTTTTTGAAAAAAAATCATTTTGACTATAGAAAAATTTAACATAAGTGAAAAGCTTTAGAAAATTCTGCAAAATGATGAGGTAGCTGTCAAGTAGGTAGCCACATAGATAGTTCCGGTCGAAACACTTGACCGAAACGGTTTCAGTTGAAACCATATAAGAAAATTTTTCATCAGCCATAATTCCACATAGGAAAAATTTTGAATTTGGATTTCGGTCGAAACACTTTCGACCAAACGAGTTTCAACCGAAAGGGTTCTGATCAAAAGAGTTCTAGACGAAACCTTTTTGTTAGCCTAAAATGTGACACATGTATATTCTTTTACTCAATTGTGGATTATAGATTCCATTTTTTCATGCAAGAAAGTAATGGTCTAAATAAAAAAAAAGATTATATTTTGATTGGATTTAAGGTTAATCTTCCAAAATAATCTAGGAACCAAAACAAAATTTGCATTAAAAAATTAAATTAATATCTTAATATTATTTCAAGTTTAGAGTGGGGTTTGGAGGAATATTATAGAGGCATTTTGGAGTGGTGAAAAAATTATAATTACACTTCCATTTTGAATAATTTGGGATCATATATTTAATTTTAAAAATTTGGAAAAAGAGCTCATTCAAGACTTGGACAATTTTCGGTAAAGCTATAGTCAAGAGATTAGAGTTAAAGGTTTTTAATTTTGTTTGTAAATGTTTCTACTACAATCAGATGCTATAGCTATCATTTTCAGCCTTATAGGATTGATTTCCTTATTTAATTACAACCCATGTTATTGTTACAAGTGTTCTTGGACATTTTTATTGGTAATTTCAAATTTAGAACTTAGTAGGCTTAAAGATAATCAAAAGTAAAGTGCATAATCATAGCATAGAATCAAGGAGGCATATATTATTATTTTTTGATATAGTTTTTTGTATTTTCATGTGCATAGAGCTATGATTTGAGGATAATCATATTCTACAACAAGTTGAACAATTGTTTTGAAGCTTCATGGCTCTTGATTACAAAGAAGCTACACATTTGTGCATCTTTTGTTCCAATTAGAATTATTTGTATATGCATGATTTGTTATAGTCATTGTTTCTCTAACAAGAGGTTTTGAGACCCTTGTATGATTATAGTTTCACATTTCTAGTTCATTTCAAGAAGAAAATAAGAAATCATTTTTTTTGAATACATCTCATATTTTTGAAAAAATTGATATTTGTCGCATAATTATGTATTTGACGGGAGTACCTTTTATGGGTTATTTTAATTTGTTGTTGTATGCACTTTTGAGGAGTACCCTTAATTAGAGTTAAAAATAGAATTATAACAACATTTTTTGGTACACTACAACACAACATCGATACTCATGACATTGTCTTCTTTACTAAGATACATGGAAGTTCAAACTACTGACATTATGTTTGCAGGGGTAATTTAGGAGTGTGTTTTCCATTTTCTAGATTAAATAACCTTTAGATTTGGGCTTAAAAAGAATCATTGTCTTTTGTGTCTAGCACACTTGTGCTAATGTGGACCTACTTCTAACACACACTATCCTCTCCCCTAGCTTTCGTGGACCTAGGTGCAAGAGAAAAGTTTTAGCGACACTCAATTTTATTTTTTAGGTAGATGGTCTACCTCCTAAGTAGACAATAAGGTCGGATGAGAGGGAACGACCTAAGTGCTATTTCTTTAGCCCGCTATACAAATTAAAAAGTTATGTGAAAGCCACAACTGCTCAGTAAAGTTGGGCTATCTGACAGGTTCCCTTAGTATCCACACTTGTGTGAGATATGTAAAAATTCTTATGAGGATTGGGATAGGTTCTGAACTGGACTACTATTGCATGATATACACTAAGTTTTGTTGAAGTTCCCCCACTACGAACCAAGTATTTTTAGTAGCCAAAAAACCCCTATTTGTTGGCACAGGAGGTTGGACCTCTAACTCATGCACTCGCATTCCTAAGTAGAGATAGCAATTTTATTTAGGGGTACAAGTCTCTAGGAATTAAAAGTTTGGCATGCTCGAGAAGTGTGTGCTATAGAGGGGAGCTAGTCCTACCAAACTTCTAAGTTGTCCGCTCTTGATAAGTGTGGCTCGACTTGATTTCTATAGTTGGAATCCAGTAGATATTGTCCTTTCCATCCTAGGAATTGTAATTGATTGAATTTTATTCTATTGAAAAAATCAAGCAAACAATCTATATTCTATTCTTTTCAAAACTGTTAGGACAAAATTTTACACTCAAACAAGGTCACAAAAACAATAAAATTGGTCAACAAAAAAATTCAAACAAGGTTCTCACAACCAAAACGTTGATCAAACTCAAACTTCATATTATATCATTCATGTCTTTGCAATCAAAGTTTGCCAAAGTCCATAGGTCCCATAGGATACGTTTGCATAGTCCTCATTTTGTACCAACATTGTCTTAATGTCAAGTTCAAGATTTGCTTTAAGAAGTCATCAAACCCATAAGTCTTATAGGTTGCATATTCCTCATTTCACACTTGCATTATCCTAGGAGGAAGACAAACATTTTCTTTGAAAGTTGTGAACTCAAGAGACCCTCTTTTATCCATCAATCTTGAATAAATATAGGTGCCCTTACTCTTCAATCTAGTACAGGGTATCATCTTTCAACAACTCAACCCAGGTAAAAAAAAATCCTCATTACTTTTGAGAATTGTCACCAATTTGGTCTTTTGATTTTGCCTTAGTGTTTGCATTTCCATTTTAGGAATCATACCCCATTTAGAACAGTCTCATAGCATGCGTCAAAATGGTATTACCGAGTGATGATTTATATCCTTTCCTGCAACCTGATCTAGGACCAAACAATGATCGAATTAAATCATTGACGATCTTAATAACCTTGCTTGCAGGCTAAAAAAGAATGCTCCCCAATATATAGGAATCATGTTTGTCATAGAGGACGAAATATGAAAATCTCATTGCATCGAGGTCGAATTTGAAAGAGAAATAATTCATCAGAGACTTGAGAGACTTAGGCTACAATAACAACAACAACAACCTCATCCTAATCCTTAATAGAGTGTTGAATTAGGTTGCATACTTATTCTAATCTCACTTGCATACATAAGTCATCCTCGGGTTCAAGTCTTGCATTTAGATCCTTAGATCGTCATAACCTGTCTTAAGTCTTGCATTTCAAGTCATCTTAGGAGTCCTTTATGCTCATCACCAAATCACAAAAGGATAAGAAGTAGATGAATCCAAACAACAACCTTTTGTTTAATCCAGTTAGCACAATGAATTGTCAAACTATTCACATGGACAACCCCGAGGAGGGGTAACCTTTTGCAAAAAACTTGAACAAAACACCATCGATAGAGGAAATTCAACATAATTTGACAACAAAAGATATTGAGGTTGTGCAACAAGATCCACAAGTCCTCACTATCCTCAATGCTTTCCTTAATCATGACCAAGATAGATATCTCTCCCTGCTATTGAAAAATGGTGCTAAGTTACTTTGATGTGACAACGATTTTACCAACATGAGAAACTTTAAACAAAAACATGAATCAAGTACTAAACTCATCTCAAACAAAAGTTGTATCCTCAAGTTCTATTCATGGAACATCTCAGAGCATACAAGCATCATCAACCCAAGCTACCACAACTTCAAACCAGAATTCACAATCTGGCATGGTATTGTCAAATGTCAACATCGCATCCCAAACACATACCAATGTTACTTTGCAAACAACCTCAAGTGTCCCAATGTAAAGTGAGACAAGTACTTCCCAGGTTTGGATTCTAACTTGTAAATTCCAATCGGTAGTGTCTATCTTGATGGGATCAACTTACAACAACCAAAGTCTAAATCAAGGTCCCAATAATTCAATTGGTGCAATCGAACCTAATGTGAACACGTAGTTTACATACTTTACTACACCTTGTGGAACTTCTAGCATACAAATTCACAATCAATCAACATTCCAACAAGCTCTAATATACACCAACACTAACCCTTTTGTGAGAAACACATACACACCAAATGTACCTATGGCTCAAACGAATTTTCTCCTCCAACAAGTTCAAAATTTATAAAGACAAATTATCCGTATTCAATCAAGGAATGAGAAGAAAGGTTACACCATGGAAGATCTTCGTCTGTATCCATTTGATCGGATAATGTATATGCCTCCTTTTCCCCCACATTTTGAAATGCTAAAATTTGATAAGTATAGAGGAAAATGTGACCCAAGAGATCATGTTGCATTAGGGAATTCTTTATGTCTTGCATCGAGGTAGCTGATAAAGATACATATTTAATGTGCCTACTCCCTAAGAATATTGGCGGTTAGGTCTTGGAGTGGTTCTCTCATTTACTGCCAAAGATAAGATCATGGGGTAAATTAGGTGAGCAGTTCATCACATATTTCTCCCATAACATAGACAACCCCATAACTCTAATGGATTTATGTGTCAGTAGGAAAAGAGAGTGTAAAACTTTTTCTTCATTCTTGCAATGTTGGAGATCCCTTTCTCGTAAATGTCCATGTCACATTCCTAAAGTAGAAAAAGTGGATATTTTCACAGAAAATCTAATTCCTCAAGTCAAATACCTAGTACAAATGCAGTGTCTTAGTACATTCAAACAAATCACAAAGAAAGACTTAAAGTGTGAGAAGGGTTTTGTTGAATAAGGGATTTTAAAAACAATAAGGAAAGTGGTTCGACCAGTAACAGAAACAATGAGAAGTCAAAATTCTAGTCAAAAAATAAAAAATGTGATAGGTGATGGGGTTGTCTGATGTTCGTGTTGTGAACAGAGCTCAACCTATACTTTCACTACAAGGATCAGTCAATTATTTTGAACCAAATAGAAATTAGTCTCAGAAAAACAATGTAGGATTGACAAATTCAAATGCAACACAACCTAGTAATTTCAAACCTCCAAGGAATAATACACCAAGAAGAAATTACACACTACTTGGAGAACCAATTGAGTTAGCACTCAAGAAACTGATACAAACAAATCTCATAACTCTACCTGAGGTCCGACCATATGAACTAGGTCCTTTCAAACCAACTTGGTGGAATGATAATGATTTTTGTGAGTATCATCACGACAAAGGCCACAAAACATTAGGTTGCTACAATCTCAAGAACTTGATTCTTGAGACCTCATAGATTAGGGAGATATCACTATGGATAACAATAAAAGTTTGGCCAATACAGATCATACCATTTTCAAAGAGTCATTTTTCAAACATGATGAAGGGAAATCTTCAAGCTTAGGCTCACAGGACAACTAGACTAGCTACACTAAGGTTTCCTACAATTATGCAATCAATACTCTTAGTGTAGGTGATGAGATAGTGGCCACAATTACAGTCAACCCAAGGAATTGGGAATGTGCGGTCATGACTAGCCAGTCAAAATTCACACTATAAGGAGTTCCTTCTAATCCTCCTCAATTGATATGGACCTACAACATTGTTGACCAACTGAAGAAAAATTCAACACAAATCTCACTCTTTGGACTGCTCCTCATTTATCCAAATCATAGAGAAATCCTAGGTAAATCTCTTCATGAGTCTGTTGTTGCCAGAGATATAGATGAAAACACCTTCCAATCCATGGTAGGAAATCTAGCTACTCCTCCTTGTGTTTCCTTCATAGAGAAAGATGTTTGAATAGACATACCTTTGCATAATGACCCACTACGTCTAGAGGTTTTTTGTTCATAAGAGAAAAGTTAAGAGAGTGTTGATAAATGGTGGAGTTGGTCTGAATGTATGCACTCTCAATCTGATTAAAGCATTGGGTTATTTGCACCTTCACATCGATCCTACCCAAAGAATAAATATTAAAGCATATGATGATGAAGGACACCCATCAAAAGGTGTGGTTACCTTACCTGTGCAAGTAGGACTTGTCACTACAGATGTCGCATGCCAAGTGTTGGATAGAGAATTAGGATACAACATGCTATTGAGTTTCCCATGGATACATGCCATGCAATAAGTGTCGTCAACTTTTCATCAATGAAGTAATTTTCCATATAATGGCATTGAGATCACAATACAAGGTGATCCAAACCCATTTCAACACTACAACTACATAAGAGAAAACACTGATAACCAAGTCCCTATCAATAAAGAAACTCCTCTTACCTCACAACTAGAATGCTTGACAACAGATATACAAGCATCTTCATCTTACACACCTACAACACCACCCTTACAAATCAAAGAAGGATGTGGTGAATATTCCTATTTGGGTACATTATTTGTTGGGAAATTATCTCTCTCCTTGAGATCTTTTGGTAGATTACAACCCAATCCTACTAACCAAAACAAAGGAAAAGAAGTTGTTAGATATTCTTCCTCATTCTCTTTTATTAGATGGGGAGAATTAAACGAGGAATCTTTGGAAGAATATGTAAACAAATGGTTGTACAAAGAAGAGGAATATCGTTGCACAATCAAACTCCCTTTGGATCAGTATTGAAATAGCTTCAAAATATTGTAAAGGCATGGTGATGATGGTATAAAAGGCCTATTAGCACAAAGGCAAGGGATCATAGAACCAATATTACCTTCATAGAACCTAAGAAATCAAGGCCTGGGATATGGAAATGTGACACAAAGATCAATACCTAGGAAAGAAACCCCAATTATATTAAATATGCCTACTCCAACAATACCTCATCATACCAGCATAGTCATTGATCTAGAATCCTCTAGTCAAAATAACTTGCTAATGATTGTGTTTGGACCATCATCACATGCAAATGTGGTAACAAAAATTGGTATATCACCTACTATTTATTGAAATATGGGGCTTGCACCATTATCTCATGCAAATGTGGCAACGGAAACTAGTCTAGCACTGGCTAGATCAGAAGACCAGAGCCTCTTATCCAAGAATTGAGTGCTATCTGAATAAAAAAGAAGGGTCTGCAAGTCAAGGAAACTTTCCACTGATCATCAATGATACAAAAAATTCACTCCCTCCCATCAAAGAAATTGAAGAACCTTATGAAGAGGGATCAAACATAGAAACATATATTAAAAATGACACCGATTCCCATGAATATGAATGGATATCTCTTCATAGAAACAACACCTATGCAATAGATATGTATTATTAACACCAACCACATATTGATTATGGTGTCATTTATGAAGACAAGACAATAGATCCAAATTCCTAGAGGCATCATTTTGATACTAGATAATGCATGATAATAATAGTACCCAACTCTAACAAAAGTAAATACCTTTGTCTCATGTATCCACATTTGATAGACTAGGGGAAACAAGAACAACCACACTTGGATTGGTTCAAGAATGACAAAGCTATATCTGAATTCCTTGGGGCCCGTGAAGGACTCCCATGTGGAGACCACAAGGCGGGCTTTGCAATTGACTTAGAAAAAACTACATACTTTGGAGAGATAAGTTAGTCCTCCACTCCACAAAACCTTGAAGCAGATGAAAACACACATAAAGATAGACTAGGAGATTTTTTTATTGATCAAGAAAGGTCAGCACTACTTGTAATAAAGATAGAAGAGGCCAATATCGGTGATGCTGAAACTGTACATAAAACCCACTTAGTAGAATCTCTAAACCAAGAAGAAAGAGAGAAATTTATCCAAATCTTTAAGAAAAGACCAATAAATTTTTCTTGGTCATATTTTAACATGCCAAGTTTAGATCGAGAGCTCATTCTGCATCATTTATAACTACTTCTAGTAACAAAACCATGTAAGCAAAAGCTCCAAAAAATGCATGATCTGCAAATTGCTCTGCTAGTGAAAGTAGAATTATAGAAACTACTAGAAGTGGGTTTCATCAAGCCAATTAACTATGCCAAATGTATATCCAACTTAGTACTAGTAACTATGTTAGTTAACAATTTTTGTTCCCTTTTAAAATATGACAACATGACTCCTAGCCGCGGACAAGGGAAAAAAACTATTAACAACAGTTGGAGAAGATGTGTTTGATTTGCAACTTTCCTCTGAATTTTAGAGGTACAATTCCCTCTTATGATATAAATTTGGAGTTTTTAGGGTATACTTTTAACCAAAAAGCAAGAAAGGCAAGCTTCACAAAATAAAAGAAAGGAAAATATGAGACTAATCACTCATGATCTTCACAACAAAGTTTAAAGATCAATCTCCATACATCACAAACACAAATCATCCACAAGCATTCATACAAATATTTTTACTGATGATTAATCACCACATAAAGACATTAGTAACAACAATATGCATGATATCCAATATGAATTCACAATAATGGAGAAAGCCACTCTTTTCTATAGTACAAATTCTATTTACAAGAACAAATTTCATAGCATTCAATGAAACATCAAGATATAAACATTGATGATAGCATCAAATATAGATTATAGCTCTAGTTGAAAAAACACAAAGTCTCCTCCAAACAAAATTCCATTAAAATTTCATAGGCCTACAAAATTACTATTAACTGAAAGTTAGATCATTAAAGCTAAATTAGAATCCTTATCTATGGTTCTTACCCTCTTTAAATAATTCAACTTTAAACTAATCAAAATAACAACTTCTTGGAGACAACCGGTTAAATAAAGTTTAAGCATAACTTTCAAATAAATAGTCCACCAGGACCAATAAGTTTTTGAGCCAAGATTTGAAAATAAACAACTAATTAAGAAACAAAAAATTAAAAAGCCGCGTCCCCTTCTGCTTCTTCATCTTTGAGTTCCACCATATCATTTGTTGCTTCTTGACCTGCTGCTACTGTATCCATTACATTGCCCTATAGTTTTTGTGCCACCTGTAGATTTAGTCTTTTCCTATATGCCCTAAAATTGGAGAGAATTGGTGATATGCTTTCCATTGCAGGTTCTTCTATGGCCTCAATTATAACCCTCCACTTGGCAATCTTCTGGCTTGCTTCAACAATATTTCCAGGGATATCTTGGATTTCTTCACTAACAGGGTTCAATACTACCATTATATCTTTTAGGCATTCAAGAGACTTAGATTCAACATTAGCTATAGGGCGACTATCCTCCACTTTCTAGTGAAAATCTCTTCTCACTATTTCTCCTCCTAGCAACTCATTTCCATCATCACTAAGTATATTGATACCGACTGTATTGAAAGAGCTTTTCAAGTCTTGCTGAGGGTTTGTATTCTGAACTACTGAAGCTATGAGGTGTCATTGGATTTCATTTGTATCATGGTTTTTCCATTCTAACATCTCTATCCAAATGGTGACATTATTTGCATCAAAATTTTCAATGATGTTCCAAAATTAAAACATTTTGGGGCAACTTGATGATGTCTCACATTTCTAAGAGGGCAACAACTAATCGACCAGTTTCTTTTTTTGTCCTTTGTAACTTCACCTGGTGAACACTGATCATCTGATCAAGAGTGTCATAGTTTCTTAGACCATGCTCAATGAGTGATAGTCCTTTTAGAATTACCTATCTGGCCCAACCATCAACCGCTATAGGTATGGCCTATGATGGTTTAAAAATTTCCAACTTATCAAAATTGATAAGTTCTATGATGGATACCCCTGAAGATGAACTAGTGGCAAGATTCTGAGCTGACCAAGTAGATTGATTGAAGGAAGTAAGAGCATCCACATATTGTGCGAGCTCTTGATTCTTCCTTTCTACAACTTTAGTTCTTCTAGACAAGACATGAACAAAATTATTAGCTTGATAGGTATTACCCTTTGTTGTCGCGGACCCATGTCAATTCTACTTATATTAAATTATCCTTCTATGATTTCTTGCTCAATTTTATCTACATTCAAGTCAGCACTTTCCAACACATGATGCTCCGTCTGTGGATCCACAATCATCCTGGCCATCCACCTTGCCTTTTTAGATTTGGGTGTCTCTCCTAGTAGGGGCATTTTTGTGTCAATTATAATTTTAGTGGTTGGCGAATATTGTTTCCTTTGTTTCTCAATAGTCTTCCTTAGCCATGGAGTGGACGAAGTGTTTGTTGGACTTTTGATAGATAAATCATAAATGACAACATCAAATGTCAACATAGGATCATCAAAAGGGGGAGTTTGTGGATATATATTATCAATCAAAGAAACTTGAGGGCTATGTTCTCCCAATTGATGAAGAAACTGGGTGTCTTCTTCACTAGAAATGATTTGCAGGACTGTTCTTTTCTTTTTGGCCGGTGTTATAACACGTACTTCACAAACGAATTTCAGCTTCTGATTCTTTTTTAGGTCAGTCATT
This sequence comes from Cryptomeria japonica, assembly GCF_030272615.1. Taxonomy (NCBI): domain Eukaryota; kingdom Viridiplantae; phylum Streptophyta; class Pinopsida; order Cupressales; family Cupressaceae; genus Cryptomeria; species Cryptomeria japonica. Next base: position 522,303,071 of record NC_081415.1, read on the forward strand.
ATTTCGACTAGATCATGAGTCCACCTGAGATGCACTATTTCTAATGTTTATTTTCTTGCCACCCTTTGAGAGGTTTGAGAAACCGTATTGGTCTCCTTGGGCGTTCCTTTTTGTGATGAAGAACCGGAATGAGTTTTGATGACAAGCTCCAACCAGGCTTGAGACCTATCCAGAACTTGGGAATTTTTGCCATTGGAAAGGGGACAAGATGATATTCTAGTATGAACTATCTACCAAGTCTAAGTCATCATCTTTGACATTTTCTAGGATAGCAAAAATAACATTGAAATTCAACATTTGGCTTAGGGTTAGCCACATAAAACCTCTTTTAAAAACTTCATTCTCATCAATACAATCTTCCCAAAAGTCTTCTAGCTTGGGTATGTGGACATAGTGAGTTGCTCCATAATTTAAGTCTTTTTAATGTAACCCTTGATGCCAAAATGGGTCCTCATAGGTAGAGAAAGGAGACCAAGCTCAACTAGAAGCTTATTAGAGAACTTTGTAGATTCATTATTTTTACAAGCAAAATGAGACATTCTTAGGGGGAACGAGTATCCCTTCTTCCTCATTTGAACATATTTTATATTTATGAAAGTCATCTGGTGACACAATTCCAAGAAAAACATACCTAGGTAGTCTCAACGGAGCCTTTTCACAACCTGCAACCCTCAAGTAAGAGAAAAACCTGAACTGAATATAGAAACTACCATAAACTTGAATTAGGGTCATAGCTTCTTTAGATATCCTTTTCCTAGGGTTTTCTTCAATATCTCTAATGAGTATCATGAGGAAAGTGTCATAGATGTGAGAAAAACTCCTCATACCTTCTCTTCTTTGTAATTGAGAGAAACAATTATAAATAGGGGTACCATTTGTGATATTTCCGACTTGTCTAAAACTCGACCAAGACGTTCTCCCAACAACTATCACATAGAAAAGCATGAAGCACAAATGGAATTGTTTCCTATCATTAAACTTGATGAGTTGTTCATGAGAGGAATCATATATTAATCTCGCCTAGTCAATCTGATTTTTATCATCATAGATAGTGAGGAGAAACTAACACATCCATTCCTCAAATAACTTTTTTCCCTATCGACCAACCACACAACACAACAAAACAATGATATCAATGATATCATCCTTGAAGAGCTCTATATTTATCCAAGAAGGTAACCTAGGTTTACCAGGTTGAGGAACTTTCAACCAACCTTGAGCAATAGTGTCTAGGCACCAATCTATTTGGTTTTGAAAGAACTCCCATCCTGACTAATTAGACAAATTTATCTCCCCTTCTCTTTTAGGGATGTGCAATTTAAGAGAAATGTCATTTGTGTCTATCTTAGCTATCAGTTTTTTATTTACACTCCGGCTTTCCTGGGAGTCAGGATGATAATGTTGCACACAGAAGAAAACCAATTTTGGGCATGCAACAACAAAATTTTAGCCCCCGACCCGTAATAGAGAAAATTTGATGACCTTTTGTGTAATGGGAGACTTCTCTACACTATGTAGGCTCTTTTGAATATCGTGTGCATTGTATATGGCCCAACTTTTGTGTCTTTTATATTGTCCAATTTTCTTTCAATTGGCTAAGATGGTTTTGGCACCATTAAAGTTGAATGTAGAAGAGCTAGGGTTTCTAATAAAGGGTGAAAGCTCATATTGGGATAGAATAAAGAGGAGCTATGAGGAGAATGGATGTTCATGAATTCCAAATCAACAAGCTTCTCCTATCTTATCAACAAGAAAACTGGAAATTTCAACAATTTAAAATAAAGAGAGCTTCTATCCTCAAACCTAGTTTTATGCTTCCGCCTGAATGCCTCTTCTAATTTTATAGAAGTATTGAATGCAAATGGCATGGGAAAAGGTGACAAACATATGAAAATTTGGAGCAATAAATTCTTTTGTTTCGGTGGCTATTGTACTACTTTGGGATTTGAAACAAAACCTTTTATTAACTATCTCATTTATTTCCCATTATGGAAGAGCACTTAGTTGACATCACAACATGAGTCACCGACCTTGGAGCTTCTACCATGAGAGCATTGGGCAGTCACATTCTATAGGAACTGTGGAACAAAAGAAATATGTGCTGAAAAATTTCTAATGTGTGATCGGTCGATATGTGCCTCGTGAGGGACCCACTAATGTAGTATTATCGAGGATTGGAGTATCGAGTGAAACAAGAGTTGACAATGATGAGGACTAGTGAATTAACTTCCATTAAATAGAGATAGACTGATAAAGTAAGGTGGGGCCCCTTTTGGACATAAACAATATTTGACACTTAAAGGAAAAAGGCTTATTGACTGATCGAGGCTTTTAAGAACTAAAGCATGCAAAGGACTTCCGTGATGAAGCAAATTTTGCGATATGAAAGACCGACTATGGACCAATGTGCAGGGCAGGTAACAACTGACTTTGATTGGGAACAAGGACTAAGAGGACCTAGAGAACCTAGACTAGCATGTCATACAACATAATTCCTAAGGTCTATAGAGTCACATCAAAAAACAAGACTTAAACTACCAAAAATGTAGAACTATAATACAAGAACTAGGAGCTTCAAAAAACAATTGCAGAGTTTCAATTCTTGCCCATTGTAGGAAAGAGGCAATTGTGTACCATCCGGGTATGCTAGGTAGAAATAATTTTCTTTAGCCATCTTTCTGATCACAAATGAACATGTCCATAGAGAATCCAACTTCTTGTGTGAAATTTTAGGCTCTCTCCGGTGATCCTAGAGAAAAACTAAATCTCCTACTACAAATTATGTAAAGTCTCTTGGCCTTTTTATCAGATACTTTCTTCACCATTTTTTGATGCTGATATCTCCAATGGGAGGGATAGCTCTCTCTTCATTACTTAAATCAACTGAAAGGGATAAATTCCTATGGCTCGCTTGTACGAAGTCCTATATGCCCACAAAGAATGATACAAGCTTTTCTACCAGTTCCTCTGATTTTGATCTACCAGCTTCTTCATAATAGTGATAAATTTATTTGTTGCTTGATTACACTTGCCCATTTCCTTGTTGATAGTAATATGAAGAGTGAGAAATATTAATCCCATAATTGTAACAGAACATGGTTAACTCAGAAGATGAGAAGCTACTAGAATTATCAACTACAATTTTCTTGGGAACACAAAACCTATAAAAAATGTTTTCTTCAAGGAATTTGATTACTACTTCGGAAGTGGTGTGTTTGATAGGAATAACTTCTATGCACTTAGTGAAGTAATATGTCGCTATAAGAATATGAGTATGCTAGGCACTAGACCTTGGGTTGATTGGCCCTATCAAATATAAACCCCACTATTGGAAAGGCTCTTCAATAACCATTGATCTTAAAGCTAAGACATCCAATTGAAGTCTACTAGTAAATTTAAAGCATTTCTCACATTTTTCTACTTAAACATATATGTCTTTAAAAATACCATGCCAATAAAAACCTTGTCTCATAATTTTGTAAGTAGTTATAGAGGTTGAGAGGTGTCCACCATAAACTTCTCCATGAAGAGATTCCATCAATTGCTTTTGTTGCTCTTTGTCTACACACCTCAAAAAGGTACCATCTACACCCTTCTTGTATAGATTTCCTTCCCACAGGATATATTTATCCGCTCTCAGCTTCAAATTTCTCTTGTTCTTGGGTAACATCGTAGCAGGACATTCTTCATAAGTTAAAAAATATGTGACATCTTTAAACTAATCATCAGGAGTACTGGTGAACAGTACTAGTGGGAGATCATCTTGTTGTTCTAGTTTGTTTTAAGCAATCATGGTGCATAGGCCTTTCCCTCTAACCAAGGTGGTTGGTTTAATATCAACATCATACTCTTGTACCTTTGCAATCCAAGCACCTCTCTTATTCCCACAAATATCTTGCTGAGTCAGAATGCTTTTAACATCAGAATTAGGAACAAAAACCTTTGAATGAGAATGCAAGATGTAAAACCTAAAATTATTCAAGGCTTTGACAACAACGAAAGTATGCTTTTCAGTCCGTGTATATTTAAATTCATTTTTTTTAAGGGTTGACTCATAAAGGCTTTGGGTGCTTCCATATCTTGATCATCCTTTTGCAGCAAGATAATGGACAAGGTGTGTGATGAAGCATAATTGTAGATGATAAACTCTTTTTGAAAGTTTGGGTGTATCAAAGTGGGAGCATTGGCTATAGTTACCTTTATGTCTTCAAAATCCTTCTTCCCTTTCGAGTTCCATTTAAAGTTTAGCTAGATTTTCAACATCTCCATAATATGCCTTGTCAACTCAGCAAAATTTGGCACAAACTCCTCAGAAAATTCACCTAGCCGAAAAAAGATCTTGTTTGATCTAATGAGGAAGGGAGATTCAATTGCTAATCTGCCTTGACTCTCTTAGGATCAATCCTAATACCATCCTTTAAAAAAATGTGTCCCAAAATATTGCCTTCTATGACCGCAAATATAAAGTTTTTAGGGTTTAGAGAAATGCTAGTCTCTGCATCTTTGCAACACTTTCTCTAAATCTTGGAAATGATTTATTCTCATTTTCGAGAACACAATCAAGTCATCCAGATAATTAAGTATGATTTTATTCTTCAATTCACCAAAGGTTAAGTCCATCGCCCTCTGGAAGGTGGCTCCTACATTAATGAGGCCAAAAGGAATTCTTTTATAAGCAAAGATGCCCATAGGGGTAGTGAAAGTAGTTTTGTGTCGATCTTCTAGAGCTACTTCTATATGGGTATATCTAGAGAAACCATCTAACATGGACACCATCTCAGATCCTGATCCTGTTTGCAGAATATGATCCTCATAGGTAGTGGATAATTATCCTCAAGGGAGGGTTGGTTAAAATTTCAAAAGTTCACACAAATTCTTATTTCCCCATTCTTCTTCCTTATTGGTACAATATTAGCAACCCATGTGATGTGATGAATAGGATATATTATCCTTTCTTTTAACATTTTGTCAATCTCACTAAGAATGGCATCAAAAAATTTTGGATTGAAAGTTCTTTGTTTCTTCTTGAAAGGGACAACTCCTAGTTTGAGGGGGATATGATGTTGTATTTTAGCATTCCCGAACCTCTTAAGATCAGCATAATACCATGCAAAAACATCTTTGCATTTGATGAGCAAGGAGATCAATTTCTTCTTCTCTTTAGGTGTACAATATTTCCCTATACACACCATTTTCGAGGTCTTCTTTTGAACCTATATTCACCTGTTCACACTAGACCGATGTCAAATTGGGGTCAAATTTCTTTCGTTTTATATATTGATCATGCATGTTGAACAAATGCTCCAAAGATACATGCCCCTTAGGGATTTCATTTCTTTTCAGTTGCATCACACCTTTCATTTTATGTTCTCCATATTTTTCTTCTCCTTCAAGAATACCAGGGATACCCTCATTGCACACCTCAAAAAAGGTATGAAAGAAAGAGTTGGTGTTCTCTAGAAAATCAATGATTTTCCTATCATTGTTGAACACTGGTTAGTGACTTAAATTATCCAAGACATTTGGCCTATAAACAATCTCAATGTTATATTTTTTGTCTTTAAAATCTAGGTGAGGTAATAGAAGTGATATAGATACAACTAGGGAATCAACTTTGGTATTTTGTATTTTGGGAATGGATTCTATTGTGAAGGCTTCAAAATATTCAATGCAATCCTGGACCCTATTCAAATAATGCTTCAATCTTCCATTTTTCACAACATATTGTCCTCAAATTTTTCTCACCACAAGCATAGCATCTCCTTTCACTCTTAAGTGTTTAACTCCCGTTTCTTTTACAGTAGCTAGACCTAGCAATAGAGATTCATATTTGGCCATATTATTTGTATTTTCAAATTCCAGATTATAAGCTTGAGGGAACTAATAGCACTTTGGATCAATAAGGACCACTCTAGCACCAGATCCATAAGAAGAATAACTACCATCAAACTTCATAGTCCAAAATCCTTTTAATTCATCAGAAAAAAAATAGTCACCCAAGCCTTCTGCAGAACTGCACATATAGGTGCCAGGACTAGTTTCCACATCTAGGATTTCTGACCTAGGATCATTTGACTTCATCACAGTAAATTTGGCCTTAGGATCAGGTTCCAATCTAACCTTCTTACCATTTACTAGGATAGTAGCATAAGACTAGTCCCTCTGAATCTCTACTCCCATATCTTTATAAAAAAATCAACTCAGAAGCATTCTATAGCTTGTCGAGATGTTTGTAACTAAAATAGTGAGCTTGAGCCTTTTAAAGGGATAACAAGTGAGGGCTACTTGAGAATCTTTTACTTGACCTAATATGGGGACTTGGGAATAATCCATTGAGAAACATATACCACTAGTGGAAGTAAGGGTCAATCCTAGAGCTTTAGCTACTTGAGATGGCATCACACTGTCAGAGGCTCTAGAGTCAATCACACAATTTCTCAATTTGAAACAAGTGATGGACAAGGACACATATAATGGTTCAGGCTTCAAGAAAGGATTCACTGGGTGAGGGGGTTTTAATTCTTGAGAAGAGACAAATGGGATCAATATGAGCCAAAGGATTATCTTCGGTAACTTGGGTGGTGATAGATTGCATGGAAGACTCAAGTCTAATGAATTTAATAAGCCGGTCTAGTTAAGAAGGGTTTAATCTAAGATATTCAACTTGAGTAATTTGTATTTTTGTATTCTTACATGACTCAACTATATCAAAAGAATTAGGAAAATTTTCACTCATGGGTTAGTGCAAGATCATGGGGGGCCAAAAATGGCGATGAGAAAAAAATAGCCTTCTCCACTTGCCTAAAAATGCAAAAATCAGCCTTGACTTTTTGTTTGGCCTGGGTGTCACTACACCTTGACAAGGTAAACACCTAAGCAAATCGGATATCGAATAAAATCAAATATCTGATAATATCGGATATCTGATTTTTATAGGTAATTTTAAATTAAAAAATAAATTATATAATATATAATGTAATATAATAATATATTATATATTACATATTATAATATATAATATATTATTATATTATATTATATATTATATAATACATAATATAATATAATATTAGATTATAAAATATTATATTATATTATATAGTATAATAATATATTATATAATATATTATTATATTATATATTATATTATATATTATATTATTATATTATATTATTTAATATAATATTATATAATATATATATAATATTATAATATGTTATATAATTATATATTATACAATATATAATATATTATTATATTACATTATATATTATATAATATATAATATAATATAATATTATATATTATATAATACTATTATATAATATATGATTATATTATATTATATATTATATAATATATAATATATAATATATTACATTATATATTATATAATATGTATAATATAATATATTATTATATTATATTATATATTATTATATTATATTATATATTATTATATTATATTATATATTATTATATTATATAATATAATGTTATTTTAAAATAATATAAGTATAAAAATCGGATATCCAATTTTCTGAGACAATATAAATAGACTGTGATAGCTCGTGAGTTATTTTTAACCCACAGGCTGCGCGATTTTTTAGAATCCGATATCCGGTTGTTTGATCCAAATTTGCTAAAAAAATATATTAGAAGGTAGGTTTTTTATTGTTTTCAATCATTTTCATTCAATTTTTGTATTTTTTTAATGTTTATTTGTTTTTTCATTGAAAATATGGTTTTTTCATGAGAACTAGGTTTTTTTTAAATCAAATACAAAATTGTTCAAATTTGTTAACTAAATTCAATTGTTTACATTCAATTAGGTTAAAAATGGGGGATAACAGTGAAAATATTGATCAACCACAACCACAACAACCAAACCCTCCTTTGCCAAACCCCCCCTCAATTCAAGATTTAATTGCACAAAATTTGAACCAATTGAGGGGGATTGTAGATGTCTATTGTAGGATCCCTCGCCTGAAACCAATATTTGATCCCCTCACATCGATCATAAAGAGTATGGAAACCATCATTGAGGAGCACTATGTCGCTCTTTTGTGGCAAGATTTTATGAGGGAACAATATGCAGATGGCTTTTCCTATAAGGAGATCAAGGATCTCGAGATATCCAAAGCCGCTATCGCCGCATTGTTTGTGAATCCCCGCATTGGTCAACCCGTAGACCCCCAAAAAATAAAACTTTCTATTAAATGGTGCACAAATGATGGTATTGTGAATTTTTTTTGGGATTGTTGGTGGATGGTTTTCGATAGACCACCCAACAACAATATTGATATCCCCTTCTACTTCATCAAAAAATTGTATGCTGAGTTTGTTTTAGGAAAACATCTGAACTACTTTGACATTCGACCTTTCCACGGTGTGGGTTTAGGTATGCCCCAAAATAGACCTGAGGCAGTCAGAGTAGTCCGAGGCTCATATGTCCCCCCTCCTCCTATTGATCCCCCACCTCCAGTGCAACATCCAGATATCATTTGTGAGGTGGCATCACAGACCATATTGACTATTCATTCTTTGAGTAGCCTTTTGGTTTCTCAGGCTGGGTCAGTAGCTCAACCTACTTTTGATGGTAGCGATGCATTCGGTGACGCTGACACATCCTCCTTGGCTCCACAAATTTGTGTACCCCATAGTTGTGTCATGTGTGGGAATGTATGCTTGGGTCTAGTTGGATAACCTGTTGATCCTCTTGTGCACAGTGTTGATTATGAGGTGCATGAGATGCACGATGCACCAGACACAGACTGGACGATACCCTAGGGAGTCCTCACATGCTAGAGGCAAGGAGGCACCTTCATCATACCTTGATGATGTAGTGGTAAGATTTGTATTTTCATAGTTCATTAGATATTTTAAATGAATATTTATAATCTAGATAATATTAAGTATTAAGTTTTATTTACATGGTCTATTTAACAGTTGATGACCGAGGAGGAGTTGACATAGATCCAGGAGGGCACCTTGACAACCATCTCATTTGGCCTTGATAGCTTGACAATACATATATTATTGCACCTAGTCATTTGTATTTTATTGTACATACATGCTCTTCATTTATATTGGTATTAATTAGATTATGTAGTAACTTGCATGTATATCTTATTTTACTCTTGTAGGGCACAAGCAGCACGAGTGTGGGGCTATGTGATTTACGATCTGGTAGTGCAGTTGGAGACAAGGGAAAGGTAATTGAATGCAAATATGATTGAATGAATAGTTTAAATAACTTATAGTGATTATACATGTCTAGAAATAGATTGATAGTTTCATATACTTGTTGTATATATGTACAAAGAATTCTTGGCTTCACATCCTTGTTGACTACACCCGCTATACTCGAAGATGAAGAAGAAGAGATGCCTCGAGTACATATGTGTTTATTTTATTTTGTGTTTAGTAGATATAATTTGTTATTATCAGTGACAATTATATGCTAACTTGTATCAATGTCATGTTTGTGAACACATGTAGGTTGTGTATGAAAATATTGAAAACATACCTCCTCTACCAAAGACATACATCAAGAGTCCTGCAAAGCTGAAGAGAAAATGTGGAGACAAGGTAAACAAGAATAGTTCAATTATAGTTCATTTTTATGTTAATTTTTCGAATGTGAGTTATATAGTATAACTAATCTTAATCGTGGTTTATTTTTTCTTGTGTAGGATCCTTCAGAGCCAAGCAATGAGGTGAAGAGGATCGATTTTGATGATCCATCAACAACTTAGGATGTTATAGATAGTTTTGGGATTCTTACATGTCTAGTTGGCATTTATATTTTATATATAGACATACATTCACGTATATAGACATACATTTTGTTTGAGTTGGCATTTATGCCATATTTGTGTATGGACATACCCTTGTAATCATTTGACATTTTCATATATGCAAAAGTTGATATTTGATCATATAAATTTTTGCTCATCTATGCATGGTGTTATCATGGAAATATTTAATCTTCAATCCAATAGTTAACAATGGTTAATAATGGTTATTTAATGAACAATACAATTCATTTCATTTCATCGTAAGTGTTGTTTGTATAATGAACAATACAATTCATTTAATGAATAATACAATGCAATTCATCTAATGAACAATACAATACAATTCATTATTACCCTATGCATTCTCCTATTCCCCCCCCCGCCCCCCCCCCACTCGATCGAATGCTTGGGGTCATACCCTACCGACATCATCCCTTGAGCACCCTAAGTGCTAAAAATTGTCAAACTTTGACAGGCCCTAACTTGGATTCCGTGGAACTTACAAATGATCGATTTGAACCTACGGGGCTATGAGAACCTACGGGGCTATGAGAGGGGCCCCTACAAAATCCTATCTTGGTTTTTCAAGTTTACCTATGGTTTTATTTGGGCAGTATTTTTTCGGTTGGTAAAAAAATTGTCAGTCTCATTCAATCGAATGTTGTCGCGTGGCCAATTTATCGTTCTTCTCATCATGATAATGAACCGTCAGCTTAGACATGTCCAGTTTGGTATTATTACCCTATGCATGCTCCTATTTTTCCCCCCCACTTAGTCGAACGCTCGGGGTCATACCCTACCGACGTCGTCCCTTGAGCACCCTAAGTGCTAAAAATTGTCAAACTTTGATGGGCCCTAACTCGGAATCCATGGCACTTGCGAACAATCTATTTGAACCTATGGGGCCATGAGAAGGGTCCCTACAAAATCCTATCTCGATTTTCAAATTTTCCCTATGGATTTATTAGGGCAACATTTTTTTGGTTGGTGAAAAAATCGTCAATCTCATTCAATCGAATGTTGTCGCGTGCCCAATTTCTCATTTTGCTCTTTGTGATAACAAACCGTTGGCTCTGACATGTCCAGTTAGGCATTATTACACTATGCATGCACCTATTCCCCCCCCCCCCCCACTCAATCGAACGCTCGGGGTCATACCCTACTGACATCGTCCCTTGAGTGCCCTAAGTGCAAAAAATTATCAAACTTTGATGGGCCCTAACTTGGAATCTGTGGCATGTACGAATGATCCATTTGAACCTATAGGGCCAATAGAGGGGTCCCTACAAAATCCTATCTCGGTTTTTCATTTTTCCCTATGGTTTTATTAGGGAAGCATTATTTCGGTTGGCAAAAAAATCGTCAGTCTCATTCAATTGAATGTTGTTGCATGCCCAATTTCTCATTATGCTCATCGTGATAATGAACCATTAGCTCTGACATGTCCAGTTAGGCATTATTACCCTATGCATGCTCCTATTCCCCCCCCCCACTCGATCGAATGCTCGGGTTCATACCCTATCGACGTCATCCCTTAAGCACCCTAAGTGCTAAAAATTGTCAAACTTCGACGGGCCCAAACTCAGAATCCCTGGCAGTTGCGAATGATCCATTTGAACTTATGGGACCACGAGAGGGGTCCCTACAAAATTCTATCTCAGTTTGTCAATTTTCCTTATGGTTTTATTAGGGCAACATTTTTTCGGTTCGTAAAAAAACCGTCAGTCTCATTCAATTGAATGTTGTCGTGTGGCCAATTTCTCATTCTCCTCATCGTGATAATGAACTGTCAGCTCTAACATGTCCAGTTAGGAATTATTACCCTATGAATTCTCCTATTTTTCTCCCCCACTCGATGGAATTCTCGAGGTCATACCCTACCGACGTCATCCCTTGAGCACCCTAAGTGCTAAAACTTGTCAAACTTCAACGGGCCCTAACTCGAAATCTGTGGCACTTGCAAATGATTCGTTTGAACCTACGAGGCCACAAGAGGTGTCCCTACAAAATCCCATCTTGGTTTTTCAAGTTACCCTATGGTTTTATTAGGGAAACATTTTTTCAGTTGGCAAAAAAATCATCAGTCTCATTCAATCGAATTGTGTCGCGTGGCCAATTTCTCGTTCTGCTCATCGTGATAACAAACCATCAGCTCTGACATGTCCAGTTAGGCATTATTACCCTATGCATTCTCCTATCCCCCCCCCACTCGATCGAACACTCAAGGTCATACCCTACCGACATCGTCCCTTGAGCACCTTAAGTGCTAAAAATTGTCAAATTTGGATGGGCCCTAACTCAAAATCCATGGCACCTGTGAATGCTCCATTTGAACCTACAGGGCCATGAGAGGGGTCCCTACAAAAGCTTATCTCGTTTTTCAATTTTCCTTACGATTTTATTAGGGCAACATTTTTTGCAAAGTTGGCAAAAAAATCGTCGGTCTCATTCCATGAAAAATATAGATAAACAAGCATTACACTGTAGACACATAATGATCATCAATATTTCCATATATTGTATACACATAATTATCATTACACTTGCATGTGACATCCATGAAGGAATATGAAAACATGATTTTTTTTTTCATTATCAATACAACTACACCAATGTACTCATGTACATATACATTGTATATCATCAATATAACTAAACCAATTTGCTCATGGACATTGTATATCATCATAACAAAGTTATATCAATTCAAATCCATATACAAATACAACATCCCACTTCATTTGCATCAAACATCCTCATGTCCTATGAGAAAAGCTTACATACAACAATGCCTGCATATAAATGAAGACCAATATAAGCAACCTTTTTATGCGGAATGAATGTGCTACAAGAAACAAATTATAACACTTAATACAAATTATTTTATCAAATTATAAATAGATCATTTGAAACATTTTTAAGACGTACAAGATTGTATAATTACAAAACTTGCCAGTTTCTCTGCAAAGTATACAAGCATAACTTTGAAGAAAGACACATGTTGATTAAAGCCCTTCTCATTGCATTTCTCTGCATGGTTGAAGGCGATGGTAGATATTGTCATTTCTAAATAGAAATACATTCACTTGACTTAGTGTTTATGCACAAAATTTAATCTTATTAATGCACAAAGGAATATGTACCATCACCAAGAGTAAACTAGTCAACGACAAATGACCTAGTATGAACCTGTATTTTTAAGAATTGTTAGTCTACACATAAAATGCATGGATGAACATAAAGGCTTTATGATAATGACTTTAACTAAAATGCATGATAATAAATGAAAAGGTGGGATTATATACCATAAAAATACGTCCATTCGAATTATATCAAGAGAACCCACTATGTTGATGCAAAAAACATAATGCGATACTGTTGTATATCATCAAAAAAGACTTGCATGAGCATAAAGGTTTTGTGATAATTATATCATAAAAAATTGTCAAATAGTGTTGTCTAATAACAAAAATTGTAAAGCTCATCAAATGCATGATAATAAGTCATGTTGCAAAAATGCGTCCCTTCCAATTATATCGAGTGTACCCGTTGTGTGCATGTAAAAATCGTGTTGCCAAAAAAAAAACGTTCATCAATAGACCTAGATTTTGAACACATCCTTAATATACATGTAACAAACTTGAACATTAAGGTTTAATGATCATTGTTTGAAATGAAATGAATGATAAAAAAAATAAGACACCATTAAAGACCTACTACTCAAGTATGTCAGAAGGGTCATCTCTTTGCTTAAGAGTATCCATTATTGCTTCATGATCAGTAGTAGTCACTATCCATAGGTCTTTGATCTCTTGTTTTGCTTGTTGCTTCAACAACTTGACATTTGTAGTTGTAATAAGGTGTGAATGCATTAGAATGGTTTTGTGTCTCTCATAGTCTTCAAATGCAGGTATGCCATTCTTTCTAATCATGTATGTTCGCAACCAAGTTCCCACAACAACAACTAAACCTGTAGGATATGCAAACCCATCATCATCTGTCACTGGTTGTGTTAGCTTTTATTTTCCCTGTACACATTGTGCCAAACAATATTCTGATCTCTCTTCATTCCCTTGTGGTGCAACAATTGCAAAAACATGTCCTGGTTGTACAAGATCTGATAGACAATCATACTCAAGTGAACTTTTCATGTCATCGTTTGACAAGGATATTGTTTGAGATAAAGGAGTTAGATATTGGGGAACCCATGTATCAACCCACTTACTTGACTCGCACTGATCCTCAATTGATGGCTTACTAAGGACATTGTAATCACTCTTCAAGTGGCTCTCTTATCTCTTTCTTTGGTATTCTTTCCAACAGAATTGAGAGCATCAAATAGATTTTTTGCAATAATATAATTTATCTCCAGCTTCTTGTTTATACGAATCTTCAATTTCTTTAGCAATGGTATCATCTTTATCATCTTTAGCAATTGAACAAAGAGTTGGCATTGCTTGGTCAATATCTTGGTCAAAAAGTTGTGTAGCCCACAACCGAACAGTTCTTGTTGACCTCTTGCCTTCAAGATTCACAATAATGTTCTCATCAGTTTCAAGTAACCATTTTGGGGTTCTTGAAGGTCTTGGATTTGGAATTTTTCTTTCATCCATGAGAGGGTATTCATTTCTAAAGTAATTAGGTGTTACATATTGTTCACTTGGTTGAGTAATTCCACCTTCAATGTCAAAGTTTTCCACATTTTCACCTCCAATGTCAAAATTTTCCACATGTTCACCTCCTATGTCAAAATTTTCCACATTTTCACCTCCAATGTCAAAAAATTTCATATTTACACAAAAATTATGGACACCTTCATTGTCAACTCCCAAATTTTCACTTTCCATTCTCATGTCATGTTGAGCATTTTCATTATCACTTTCAACATTTTCAACATATTCAAAATTTTCACTTTCAAAATCTACATTTTCATTTTCAATAACTTGTTAAACATTTTCAAATTTAATTTCCTCTTCAATTGATGTAACATTAGCAATATTTAACATACCTCGTCTTGTCCTCCTATGACCACCTCTATCTCTTTCTCTATACACTTCAATTTGGTCATTTGAAAGTTTTCTTTTGCATTTAGACTTTCGATGACTACTGCTCCCCATTTACCTCCCCAAAGATGCTCCTAAATGATTGACAATGTAAGATTTGACTTTAAGAATCTCTCATAAGCACAAACTTATCTCAACCTATCTGAAAACCCATGATTGTCAACTGAAAACAAAATGTGAAGACTATGGGCCATTGGAATCTACAAAATGGCCCACAAGGCTGTTTTTTATTTATAAAAATCGGATATTGGATTATATCGGATATCCAATTTTAATGTATAAATTTGTGGTCCCAAAAATTTTTCCCATTGCCGCCTTTTTTTACTGTTGCCACATTAATGGTAGTGATAGAAATCAGATATCCGATAAAATTCGATATCTGATTTCATTACTCATATTTTAGAGAGAGAGAGAGAGAGACCCCTTAGGACATAATATGGCCCCTTAGGGGAGGGGTCATATGGTGTCCTAAGGGGTCATATGTTGTCCTTAGGGGTCGTATGGTGTTCCATGACCCCTTAGGACACAAATATGACCCATAATGACCCAATTTCGTGTCTTAAAGGGTAATATGGTGTCCTAAGGGGTCGCAGGACATAATATGACCCCTTAGGACACAATATGACCCATAACGACACAATTTGGTGTCTTAAGGGGTCATATGGTTTCCTAAGGTGTCGTAGGACATAATATGACCCCTTAGGACACCATAGGACCCATAACGACCCAATATGATGTCATAAAGGGTTGTATGTTGCCCTTAGGGGTCATATGGTGTCCCTGACCCCTTAGGACACCATATGACCCCTAACGACACAATTTAGTATCTTAAGGGGTCATATGACCTATAACAACACCGTATAGAGTCGTAAAAGGTCATATTGTGTCCTAAGGGGTCATATGATGTCTTAAAGGGGTCATATGACACAATATGACCCCTTAGGACACAATATGGTGTCATAAGGGGTCGTATATTGTCCTTAAGGGTCATATGGTGTCCCATGACCGCTTAGGACACCATATGACCCCTAACGACCTAATATGGTATCATAAGAGGTCATATATTGTTCTTAGGGGACATATGGTGTCCCACTACCCCTTAGGACACCATATGACCCCTAACAACACAATTTGGTGTCTTAAGGATTCATATGACCCATAATGACATTATATAGAGTTGTAAAGGTTCATATTGTGTCCTAAGGGGTCATACAACATAATATGACCCATAACGACACAATTTGGTGTCTTAAGGGGTCATATGGTGTCCTAAGGGTTGTAAGACACAATATGAGCCCTTAGGACATCATAAGACCCATAACGACCCAATATAGTGTCATAAGGGGTCATATGTTGTTCATAGGGGTCATATGGTGTCTCATGACCCCTTAGGACACAATATGACCCATAACGACAGAATTGGGTCTCTTAAGGGGTCATATGGTGTCCTAAGGGGTTGTACGACACAATATGGCGCCTTAGGATACCATAGGACCCATAACGACCCAATATGGTGTCATAAGAGGTTGTATGTTGTCTTTAGGGGTCATATGGTGTCCCATGACCCCTTAGGACATAATATGACCCATAACGACACAATTTGGTGTCTTAAGGGAGCATATGGTGTCCTAAGGGGTAATAGGACACAATATGACCCCTTGGGATACCATAGGACCCATAATGGCCCAATATGGTGTCATAAGGGGTTATATGTTGTCCTTAGGGGTCATATGGTGTCCGATAACCCCTTAGGACACAATATGACCCATAATGACACAATTTGGTGTCTTAAGGGGTCATATGGTGTCCTAAGGGGTCGTAGGACACAATATGACCCCTTAGGATGCCATAGGACCCATAACGACCCAATGTAGTGTCATAAGGGGTCATATGTTGTCCTTATGAGTCATATGGTGTCACATGACCCCTTAGGACACAATATGACCCATAATAACACAATTTGGTGTCTTAAGGGGTCATATGGTGTCCTAAGGGGTTGTAGGACACAATATGACCCCTTAGGACACCATAGGACCCATAACGACACAATATGGTGTCATAAGGGGTCGTATGTTGTCCATAGGGGTCATATGGTGTCCCATGACCCCTTAGGACACCATATGACCCATAACGACACAATTTGGTGTCTTAAGGGGTCATATGACCCATAACGACACCGTATAGTCATAAAGGGTCATCCTGTGTCCTACAGGGTCATATGATGTCTTAAAGAGATCATATGACACAATATGACCCATAACGACACAATTTGGTGTCTTAAGGGGTCATATGGTATCCTAAGGGGTTGTAGGACACAATATGACCCCTTAGGACACCATATGACTCATAACTACCCAATATGGTGTCATAAGGGGTCATATGTTGCTCTTAGGGGTCATGGGAGACACAATATGACCCATAACGACACACTTTGGTGTCTTAAGGGGTCATATGGTGTCCTAAGGGGTCGTAGGACACAATATGACCCCTCAGGACACCATAGGACCCACAACAACCCAATATAGTGTCATAAGGGGTCGTATGTTGTCCTTAGGGGTCATATGGTGTCCCATGACCCCTTAGGACATAATATGACCCATAACGACACACTTTGGTGTCTTAAGGGGTCATATGACCCATAATGACACTGTATAGAGTCGTAAAGGGTCATATTGTGTCCTAAGGGGTCAAATGATGTCTTAAAGGGGTCAAATGACACAATATGACCCATTAGGACACAATATGACCTATAATGACACAATTTGGTGTCTTAAGGGGTCATATGGTATGTTAAGGTATCGTAGGACACAATATGACCCCTTGGGACACCATAGGACCCATAACCCCTTAGGACACCATATGACCCATAATGACACAATTTGGTATCTTAAGGGGTCATATGACCCATAACGACACCGCATAGAATCTTAAAGGGTCATATTGTGTCCTACGGGGTCATATGATGTCTTAAAGGGGTCATATGACACAATATGACCCATAATGACACAATTGGGTGTCTTAAGGGGTCATATGGTGTCTTAAGGGGTCGTAGGACACAATATGACCCCTTAGGACACCATAGGACCAATAACAACCCAATATGTTGTCATAAGGGGTCGTATGTTCTCCTTAGGGGTCATATGGCATCCCATGACCCCTTAGGACACCATATGACCCCTAACAACACCAAAACAATACCATATGGTGTCATAAGGGGTCATATGTTGTCCTTGTTGGCATTATACACTCTAATGATAATAGTTGATGTCATCATTGATGGCAACCAAACCCACAACAGGTTTCTACACATGCATCAACATCACAAATATTATACATCGGCAGGCACTTTCACCGACATCCAGATTACACCAGAAATGAAGTATACTGACACTGAAGCTAACATGGGATAAATTTTTGTTTATGTGAATTGTTTTGTAAATGTAATTAACTATTTGTAAGCCAACTTGGTATATTGTATAAACTCATATATGTATGAGATCTCATATGTCATTTTGAAGGAGGTAATAATGAAAGAATGTAATGAATAGGAAATTATTGTATGAGGTGATATAATGGACAACGAAGGTTTTGGTTAAGGTATCTAACTAAGCTTAAATCAGTACTGAACCAAGCATTTGAGATGCTATTTTGAGCAGTACATTGTATTGGATTTAATTATCCATATTGTAGTCAATGAGACAATTTTGAGCAGTGCACTCCAGGTAGTTGGCTTTCTTGCATGTGCAGGCCCTTATTGTAAGTAGTATTTATTCAGTGGCCAGTGAGAATATTGTGGGTCACAAATCCCACTGAGGTTTTTCTCACACCGGGTTTCCTCGTTAAAATATCTTGTGTTATGGTGTGTTTCTATGTTGTCTTTGTTATTTGTGTTTACTACATTAATTATTGTTTACGGGTACACTGTTTTAGGTTGCAAAGTTATAAATAAGTTTAAATATTCATTAAACCCGTAAGACATGGATTCACCCCCCGCCCCCTCTCTTAGTGTCTTTGGAACTATCATTGAATCTAACAATTGGTATCAGAACCTGGTCCTCTATTTGCAAAAGCCTAATAGTTTGAGGAAGTTTATGAAACCAGTACAGATGGAGAACTTAAGAAAACAGTTGGAAGGAGCTCTTGAAGATTTTGATGTGGAAAAATTGAAGAATATCAAACTTGAAGATGACCCGAGGACTGCTAAGGAATTCATTAAAGGATTTCAAGAGAACCTAGTTATAGCAAACAATAAGAGAAAAGAACTCCATGAGCAAATGCAGAAACATGATGATGAAAAGGAAACTCTTAGTGATATTGCAGACAAGTTGAGGCAAGAGAACACTAACATAAGAAATGAAATGCAAGACTTAACCATGAGGCTATGTAAGGATCTTGACAACAGAAAGAAGAATGAAGAAGACTTGACTAGGAGACTTACTGATGGAGGTAATGAAAATCTAAGACTGTGTCATGAAATTGATATGCTAAAGACAAATTTGATTTACATACAACATGATAAAGATGAGCTTGTGAGACAAGTTGGAATTATTGAAAATAAGTTGATGACTGCAAATGAACACAAAGAAAAATTCAAGAAAACTTCAGAAAGACTTGATGACAAGCTGAAAAGACAAAAACTTGATGGAGATACAATTGGACTTGGATTTGAATATGGAGAAAGTTCCGGGACTACAAACAATCAAGATCACAGTAAACCAGTAAGACAACCTAATTCTTATAAATTCAATGGGAAATGTTTCAATTGCAATAAATTTGGTCATAGAGCAAATCAATGCAGATTTATAAATAATCAGAATACAAACTTACCTACCAGTCAATGTTCCAAAAGCAATAAAGGTGGTCACAATTCAGAAAATTGTAGAATGAATGTGAAATGCTATGTTTGTGGTAGATTTGGGCATTTATCTAATCAATGCAAAACACAAACTAGTCAAGGATATCGAAAATCTATTCAGAGGAATAATGTAACTTGTTATGTATGTAACAAGATTGGGCATATTGCAAAATTTTGTAGAAGCAAGACTATACCGGCGAACAATAAAGGATCTAGAGTGAAGGTAAATGAATCTATCTCTGCACCAGTAGAACAGAGTAACCCTCCACCAGTAGGAGATTATTCATCTAACTAAGGAATAATCCTTAGGGGGTATTATAGCAAATTGACCATCATGCATTTTACCCTCGGTTGATGGGAAGAAGACACATTTATTCTTTACTGGCAGATATGTTAAGTTTTCACTTAACCGATGAGCATTTAATTTAGTTTTAAAGAACCTTTTTGGCTATAAAGCACCAGAAAACCCTCATTTTGACTCACCAAGCATTCAGAGAGCATGAAATTGAGAAAGGGAATTCTAAGGAAAAGTAGTGAAGTGATTTTCAAACATTCAGAGAATTTCAAGTTAAGAAGTATTTATCAAAATGGCAACTTCATCTTTTGTTCCTGAGTTTATTGCAAACCCTACCATTGTTGAAAACATCAAACACCCTAGACCTGTGTTTAAGATTATTCCTGAGATTGCAAAGAAGGATGATTCTCTTGGAGCTTTTTTGAAAATTCTGAAGGGTGTCGCATTTGCTTAAGACCCTAGAATCTACATCCATTGCAACATAGAAGACCTAGGGACTAAGGATTTGAAGAAAATGTTCAATTAAGTTACTACCGATGAACAAGGTGTGATTAAACCTAAACATAAGATTGTGGAAGACTTAGGTTTTGTAGAGATATTGAATATTCCCGAATTTCCAAAGGAAGTTGTATGACTTGTATTGAGCAGAGTCCATGGAAAGTTCATGTGGTTAGAGTATGTTTGCAAGATAACCGAGGAAGCAATTAAGGTAGTTACTGGTTTACCCTCAGTCGGTAGTAGACCTGACAAAACCAAGAAAATACCTAACAAGAGTGTGACAAGCTTAACCAGAGCCACATCTGATAGTAGATCACTTAGAGTCAATGATGTTAAGGATATAAAGAAACACATGTAAATACACTGAATTTGGTTTCTAGCCTTTGTATTCATAGTGCATATGAGATGGTGAACAATAATGCTAAGATTGATGTTTGTGAATGAACTGATTGACAATTTGAAGAAAATTAAGGGAGATAAGAAAGGTACTTTCCGTTTTGGGAACCTACTAGTATGCTTAATGCTATACTTTACCAAAGAGATACCCGACACAGGTCACAAAGATTTTGGTTATGACATCCCAGTAGGCAAACAAATGTAGGAAGATTTCACTGGTATGGGCATTGACTGTGACAAGATCATAACAGATTACTTCAAAACATTTCAAACCAAAATGAAGGCAAGAGAGAGGTTACCACAGAGAATAGTTGATAATTATGACAAGCAAATCTACTTTGTTATTAAAAGAGATGAGACTTGGATGGAAGAAGTAAGCCCTAGAACTATTTGGGTTACTAAGATGGGTTCTGAGGTAGACCTACATGTTTTGGAAACATACGAAAAAGCCCTACTTGATGCACCTAGGGAGCCATCTGAAGAAATATTTGGTAATGTTGAAACTATTGCAAGTAATGTATGTAGGCAAAAAGAAAGGAAGAAAATCAACAAGTTTATCAGAGATGCCTCTAAGAAGGCTAGTGAAATTAAGGAAAATATCATGAATATCAGTGGTATATTAGCTAGTGAGCTTAACGGACTACAATCGGAAGAACATGTTTCACCGGTTGTGACATCTTTTGATACTGACAGTGGCAAGGCTGCTGAGTTTAAGAGAGTGGAAAGGAAAAGGAAAACCCCATTGGTACCTTCTCCTTCTCCTAAGAAAACTAGAACATAGAGAAAGAAACAACAAGCAGTTAGGGAACCACATAAGAAGCTTACACCAAAGAAGAAATAGACACTAGTTACCCCTACACTGGATGATCTACTAAATGAAATAACACAAGAAGGTAATCTGGTAAATGTAAATAAATGGTATCATTCTTTCAATATTTTGACGAAGAAACTATTGAACAAAGCATTATTCTACATTTGGATATTTATAAGAAAGTTTTGATAGAGGTAATTGATGATTTACCTAATAATTTATACATGAAATTGGAAGAAAAAAGGCTATCAGTAATGGAACTTGACAAGAAATTGAAAGTTGAAGCACTTTTGGCTGTACATCTAGTAAACTCTAAAGAAGAGATAGATGAGCTTATATCTAAAGCTAACTGGTTAGTATTTATCAGTGGACACCAACAAGTAAGCCTAATGGTTGGGAGAGTTAAGGAGATTGTTGATGAGACTGCAGATAAATATGATATATTTTTTGTTGAGAAGGAAAAGCAAGAGGAAAGAAATAGACCGAAAATGGACAAGACATTCAAGGTATATCATAAAGATAAGGGAAAAGGTAAATTTGGTGGTGTTCCTGCTATAAATATTACAGATAATCTTCCACCACCACCTCAGGATACCCCTCTGGTAGACACAACTAATCCACCGGATATGGATACTGAAGGTATAACTCATGATGATACTAACCCGGAGTATGAAATACTTTTCACAATGAATATAAATACACAAGATATAAACATTGTTGTAGATAAGGAACAAGAAGTTGATAGTGAAAATATAAAGATCTCTGAGAAACCGACATACACTGTATACTCTCAAAAGACAGAGATATCGACACAAATTGAGAAACCTACAAAGGATAAGACAAATAACATAGAGCAACATGAATCAGGGAAACCATCAGTTGAAGAGGTACTTGTACAGACTGAGAAACCATCAAAGGTAGAGGTACATACACAAACAGATCCACCAGAAGAAAATGTAAGTAAAGAGAAACAAATTTTTGGCAATAAGGAACAAATAATAAAGGTAGTTGGAGAATCTAGCACATCAGCAGGAGAATTCAGACCAACTAACATCACACATGTTCTTCTGGATTCTATCAAGATGATAAAAGATTGCAATACCTTAGCATTTAAGGCTATTGATAACACATTACCTATCTTGAAAATGATTGCACCTCCTTGTAAGATAGATCACATTAATGATTCTTTAGGTAAATTGGACACATTGTCCAAATTTATTGCTGAAAATGTTCTAACTCTGGAAAAGGTGAATGAGGATACCATTAAGGAGAGAGTTGACAAAGAGAAAAATACATTCTTTGAGAACACTATAAAGAATTGTACCAATCACTTGGACACATTTTTACTGGTACTTAATTCTACACTTTTGGAGTATAAGGAGCTATATAGAGAAGCATGTAAACCTCACTATTTGACAAAGGATATAGATGAGGAAATCAAGAAGACACAAAAAGAAATTGATGATATTGCAGATAATTTGATAGGTTCTTCGAGACTTATCTCAATTTTTTAGTAGGAAATGGTAGTTTTCGAAGAGAAGTTAGAGAAACTTGAGAAAGAGAAAGCAAGGATAAGGTCAAAAGCCCAGGAGCTCAAAAGTAAAGTTCGTCCAAAATTGGACAGTCTTATTACTCAACGGGTTGAATTATCAAAGGCAATAGTTCAAGGAGAATGATCACCAGAGCAGAAAATGCACTATCTAACTGACATGATCCAGCAAATTGAGACCATTCTCTCCGACAACAACAAATTCATGCAAAGCCTAAATCTAGTTTTGGTAGTCATTTTTCAGATTGTAACCAACCGGTTATAGGTGATGAGGTAGCATTTTTGTAT
Organism: Cryptomeria japonica; assembly: GCF_030272615.1. Classification (NCBI taxonomy): domain Eukaryota; kingdom Viridiplantae; phylum Streptophyta; class Pinopsida; order Cupressales; family Cupressaceae; genus Cryptomeria; species Cryptomeria japonica. Next base: position 522,326,627 of record NC_081415.1, read on the forward strand.
TCTTTGACTCTTTTTGACATCCTTTATCATTGATGTCAAAGGGGGAGTAGTAGTATAGAGAAAAATAAGGAGTAGTATGGAGAAAATAAATGCACAGAGGAGATCACTTGCTCAAGGGGAGCACACTTCTTTTTGGATTTTATTTTCGGATAGCAGTTTTGGATTTTTCTCATGAGTGTTGCCATTAATGCCAAAGGGGGAGATTGTTGGCATTCTACACTCTTGTGAGAATAATTGATGTTGTCATTGATGGCAACCAACTGGCAACCAACTGGCAACAGGTTTCTACACATGCACCAACATCACATATATCATACACCGGCAGGCACCGACACCGACAGACACTTTCACCGATATCCAGATTAAGGCGCCATATGACCCCTTAGTACACAATATGACCCTTTACGACTCTATATGGTGTCATTATGGGTCATATGACCCCTTATGACACTATATGGTGTCGTTAGGGGTCATATGGTGTCCTAAGGGGTCATGGGACACCACATGACCCCTTATGATACCATATTAGGTCATTATGGGTCCTATGGTGTCCTAAGGGGTCATATTGTGTCCTACGACCCCTTAGGACACCATATGACCCCTTAAGACACCAAATTGTGCCGTTATGGGTCATATTGTGTCCTAAGGGGTCATATTGTGTCCTAAGGCCCCTTTAAGACATCATATGACCCCTTAGGACACAATATTACCCTTTACAACTCTATACGATATCGTTATGGGTCATATGACCCCTTATGACACCATATAGTGTCGTTAAGGGTCATATGAACCTTAGGGAAAATTAAAAAATAAATAAATTTCATAAGGTTTTGACCAGGTTAAGGTGGTCAGACATAGGAGTTTCTGAATTTCTGAAAAGCTGTAATAAAAAATTCATAAATAATTATTTACTTTATAAAAAATTATAAAAAAATAAGTCACATCCAGACATGAGTCTAATACTTATATTATAAATATTATAAAAAAATATTATGATTTGATTGTGATTAGGGTGGTCAAACATATGCCTAATTCTTATTTATTTCCAAAAATTTAAGTACCACTGCATTGAAATTTGAAATTTTCATCAAATAGGATTTTACTTTTTAAAAAACAACTAGTATCTTACAAACTACATTCAATTTTCTATAGATTCTCTTCTTAAATATTTTAAAAATAATGCTCACAACTTATTCACATTTTCATGTCAAGTTGCATAACTCTGATTTTCTGAAATTTCATTCACTTAAGGACCTTTTTTGGCACACCATGATCCTGCACATACCCTCATAGTGACAGAAGGTACCTCCACAGGTTTCTTAGTTTTACTTGTTTGTGGCCTCTCAGAGTTGGATAAAGATCCTCTAGTCACGATATACTTAGGATGAGAGGCAACATAGTTGTGGTCAAACTTGTCTTCTAAATCCTTCTTCTGTGCATATTGACTTCTAGTGAGCATAGTGCAATTTGGATTATCTATCTCTATGGACAGGTCTTCTCTTTTTGTATTAGATTCATATTCAAGGAAATTCACATTAGCATCCCCTGAAGGTGTAGGTTCTTCAACTTGGTACTCTTCTTGCTTATTTTTGGTAATCATCTATATGGCTATTCTCATCTCTGAACAAGATGCACCATCATGATCAGTAGTCAAGTGGCAATTGCATACCATTTGATTTTCTTTTCTCTAAGTGGGAGGAAATTCTATGGCCAATCTTTGAGATGGACCAACTACACTTAACGACTTGGCAGATGATCTTGGCACATCTTGGTAAAAGGGTTGTTGAGGTCCTTTAGGCATTTGTCTTTTTAGGGTGATGATGTCATTAGCCAACCTGTGGATTACTAGGTCAGTAGAGCTGACCATTTGTGCCTTACCAATTTGTACTTCTCTTTTCCACTTCCTTGAAGTGATTAGGTCATCTTCTATTGAAACAGCCATATGCTGGGTTGCTTCCAAATCAGTTTGTGGGTTCCTCTTGAGGAGAAAACTAACCTTAGGGGGTAAGCTATTAGTGAAGAAATATTTCAACAAATTATCATATAATGTTGCACTACTTGGTATTTGACCCACCAACTTATTGAACTTGGCCACAAAATCTCTTATAGACTCATGCATCTCTTTCTTCATAGCAGATAATTGGGCTACCAACACATTCATTTTCAGTAGTTTTAAACCTCTCTTCAAACTTATTTTTCATAGTATTCTAATTGTCAATTGAATTGTTAGGTAAATGGACAAACTAGTTTTCCACAACTTCTGTTAAAGATTCAACAAAGAGCCTGACTGCAACATCTTCATTGAGCTCCTAAGATTGAGAAAGCTCCAAAAAAGCCATGCATATGTTCATCCGGTGTGACTTTCCCATCACCTTTGAATTTAGGTATGATTTTTCTTGACCCTTTAGGAAGGTCATGCAAGGGTCCTATAAACCTGAGTGGACCAATTACTGTACCCCATGAGACCACCATGTTTACAGGTTGAACAACATGAAATTGAGCCTAGAAAGGTAAGAAAGTTCCTGCCAAAGTCAAAACTTGACAAGAATTACTCAATTATGGAATTTTAGGATGAGGAGGAGAAGGAGGTCTACTTAATGATTTAGCTTTATGAGTTGAAGGAAACATTGAGAAATTCACAGATTTCAGGAAGCCAAAATCTGGATCTCAAACACCTTTCTTTCTTGCACTCCTTGTATAACACTTGGAAGCCATTTTAGGAGTATCACATGATAAGTAGATAGAGTCGCCAAATGTTAACAATGATTTTGAAGATTTATATCTCTTCTAACTAGTTCTCTTCTCAAGGGCCTTGGTGGATCAATACTTATAGGACATAAAGGCTCTACAACCCTAACATAAACAACTTTGCGGTTTCCAACTATTCTTTCCTCTTCATCTAAAACTACTCGTGTATGCAGAAAATCTTCCTCACTACATCTGCACTCCCAAGACAAACTATATAATCCCAAAAGTATATGATCTTGTAGATTTTGCATTCTAACCATGATTGTACAACAAGAATAACATTTTCATGAGGCAAAACCATGATTCTCAAGATGAGGAGACGTTAATATATTTATCTAAAACTTATTTCTCTTCATTTCCCCAATAGAGTTGCCAAAAATTTGTTGGTTAATAGATTTTGTTGCCTTTTAAAATATGACAATATGACTCCTAGCCCCAAACAAGGTAACAAACTATTAACAATAATTGGAGAAGTTGTGTTTGGTTTGCAACTTTCCTCTGAATTTTAGAGGTACAACTCCCTCTTATGATATAAATTTGGAGTTTTTCGGGTATGATTTTAACCAAAAAGTAGGAAAGGAAATATTCACAAAATAAAAGAAAGGAAAGGATGAGACTAATCACTCATGATCTTCACAACAAAGTATAAAGATCAATCTCTGTATATCATATACACAAATCATCCAGCAACATTCATACAAAGATTTTTACTAATGAATAATCACTGCATAAAGACATCAGTAACACCAATATGCATGATATCCAATATGAATTCACAATAATGTAGAAAGCCACTCTTTTCTATAGCACAAAGTCTAAACAAGAATAAATTTCACAACATTCAATGAACCATCCAGATATAAACATTGATGATAACACCAAATATAGATTATAACTATAATTGAAATAGCACAAAGTATCCTCCAAATAGAATTCCATTAAACTTTCATAGGCTTGCAAAATTATTGTTAACTAAAAGTCAAATCATTAAAGCTAAATCAAAACCCTTATCTATGGTTCTTACCCTCTTTAAATAGTTCAACTTTAAACAAATAAAAATAATGGCTTCTCAGAGACAACCAGTTAAAGAAAGTTTAAACATAACTTTCAAATAAGTGGTCCACCAGGACCGATAGTTTTTGAGCCAATATCTGAAAATAAACAACTAATTAAGAAACAAGAAATAAAAAAACCATGTCCCCTTCCACTTCTTCATCTTTGATTTTTTCTATATCATTTGCTACTTCTTGACCTTTCGCTACTATATCTGTTACATTTTCCTATAGTTGTTGTGCCGCCTATGGATTTAGTCTCTTCCTATATGCCCTAAAATTAGAGAAAATTGGTGATATGCTTTCCCTTGCAGGTTTTTTTGTGGCCTCAACTCTAACCCTCCACTTGGCAATCTTCTGTCTTGCTTCAACAATCTTGCACAAGATGTCCTAGATTTCTTCATTTACAGGGTTCAATACTACCATTATATCTTTTAGGCACTCAAGAGACTTAGATATAACATTAGCTATAGAGAAACTATCCTCTTCTTTCTAGCGAAAAATATTTTCTCACTATTTCTCCTCCTAGCAACTCCTTTCCATCATCACTAAGTATATTGATATCGATTGTATTGAAAGAGATTTTCAAGTCTTGCTGAAGGTTTGTATTCTGAACTACTGAAGCTATGCGGTGTGATTGGAGTTCATTTGTAACATGGTGTTTCCATTCTACCATCGCCGTCCAAATGGTGACATTTTTTTGCATCAAAATTTTCAATGATATATTCTGAAATTAAAACATTTGGGGCAATTCAATGATCTCTCACATTTTTAAGAGGGCAACAACTAATCTACCAGTTTCTTTCTTTGTCCTTTGTAACTTAACTCGATGAATAGTGATCATCTGATTAAGAGTTTCATAGTTTCTCAGACCATGCTCAATGAATGATAGTCCTTTAGAATTACCTGATTGGCCCAACCATTGACCACTTTAGGTATGGCCTGTGATCGTTTAACAATTTCTAACATCAGAATTGCTAAATTCTATGATAGATACCCTAGAACATGAACTAGTGGTAAGAGTCTCGACTGGCCAAGAAGATCAAATGAAGGAAGTAAGAGCATTCACATATTGTGCAAGATCTTGATTCTTCCTTTCTGTAGTTTTATTTCTTCTGGAAAAGACAACAAAAAAATGCTTAGCATAATCTTTGCAGAAGAGGTATTCCTCTCTCTAATAGATGTTTTCTTTGTAAAGTGGCAGAGGAAAATGTTGGCAATCTTTTGATGTATTGTGCCTTTGCCAAAGATATATGGAATCACTTCCTTAACATTTTGAACATTTCCTGGGTCTTCCCTGTCTCTACTCAACAATTGTGGTTTGAATGGAAATGCTCTTCTGATAATCAGGCCTTAGGCATTCTTTGGAATTTATCTCTTCCTCATATTGTCTGGGGCATCTAGAAAGAAAGAAATAATAGACTTTTTCGAGGACTTGGAAACTCCTCCTTTTGTTTTGGTTGTTAGAATACACAATGCTATCAAAGAGAACTTTCTCCACACCTACCCCAACAGAAATAATGACTCCCCCATTTCTACTCTCCAGGAGGGTTGGGATACTATCAATTGATGGAAAATTGATTGGAACATTGCTAACCCATTCCACACAACTAAGCAGTGCAGACAAAATATTGTATGGCATCCTCCCCCTATGGGCTAGATTAAAATCAATGTGGATGGGGAGGCTAAAGGAAATCTTGGGTTGATCGGGTGCAAGGGAGTGGCTAGGAATCACTCTGGTATGCTGGTTTCTGTGGTGTTGCTCCCCTTGGGAACCTAGACTAACCACTACATGGAAGCTAGTGTTTCCCACATTGGGCTACACATGGCTAAAAGAGAGGGGTTTACTAAAGTGTGTCTGAAGTCCGATTCGCTAAACACTATCAACTACTTGAGTGGTCGCACAGATCCTAGCTGGACGATTGCTAGCCTAATCAAGGACTGACGAAATTTAATTAATGATCTCACAGATTTCAAAATCTCACACATATACTGAGAAGTCAATAAGGAGGCAGATCTATTGGCCAATCTAGCAGTGGGATACAAGGCAACCAATTGGTGGAGTAGCAAGGATGCTTTCCCCAAAAATCTATGTGATCTGGTACGTAATGATTACTGCGTTAATAAATGATTCCTCATCATGACAGGACTGAGTTGATAGGGAAACGACTCTTTCTAGTTTTTCCTAATCAAAAGCCTAGAAAGCTCCTCAGCAACTAGTTTTCCTATCTCATTGTGTGGTTTTTCTGCTACTGTTTTGATATCCTTTGGGTGTGGCCCATTTTCTGCGACTGGTTTGTGATAGTGATCTCCTATTATCTGGCGACCAAGAGCATAATAGGAGGGGATAAGAATAGACATGAGCCCTCTACTTGCAAGAAGTAGAAAAAGAATAAAGATGTCTAGTAGGAAGTCACCGATGGTGGTCTTGTCCCCTACCTGGACCGGCTTCATGGACCCTCTCCCCTGATTACAGAGGCCTTTGTTAACGGATGGAAAAAAGGGAGTCTCAAGGCTTATGGTGCCAATTATTAGATTGATGAAACTTTGGTGGTGACGGTCACTGGTCTGGCTACAACTGGAAGAAGGTTTTATAGGGATAGAAAAATTGGGGAGGAGGACTTGTTGAGTTTCTTTGACAAAGACAAGAACCACCCCAGAGTCACCAAGATGGCCGATGGCAGCCATAATAGAAAAGACCTCATGGTCCCATGGGCTGACATGGCAGAGTTTATAATGAGGTATATGACCCCTGATGGCAGGTATGCAAGTATCTTATCCTACCATTTCACTATCTTAAATCATTTTCGTCACAGTAAAATTATCTTTGTTCCCTACTATCTTGCCTCCTCCCTTGAGAATAGCTTGGAAAAGAACCTAGAAAACCCTAATAACCCTATTCTTCATGAGGGAATTATTGTCCTTATCATGGAACAAGCTAAATCCCTTGAAATTGTGCCCCCGATTGGTGAGATTGGTCTGTAGATGGAGGTCAAAGATGTATCTAATTCAGAGATGGACTTGGACGATAGTGGGGTTCCTATTGATGAACCTGAATATGAACCTACAGATGAAAGGAAAATATGGTCACTCTAGAGATGCTTGGCAACAAGAAGCCCCCTAGATGGGCAGCTAGTAAATACAAAACCAACAACAAGCTGATCTCCAAGGCTGAACTCCTCACCAAAAAGAAAAAGCTAGTGGCAAAGGATCATAGCCCGAAGATTTTGGACCAAGGGATTAAACTGGATATCCCTATCAATGTCCAGAAAGATAATTAGGGGAAGGATGGTAGTCTGATGAATCTTGTCATGGAAGCCACCAAAAGCCAGGAGTGCTGCTGGAAGTGGGTCGAGCACGAAATTGACACCCTCAAAATGGGGGTTAAAGAAATAATTGACATTTTCACTGCTTCCCCTGAACCCAACAAGCCAAAAAAACATATGATCATGAATGAAAAACTCCCTTAGAATGTTGAGGTATTGAAATGTAACCATGAACAAAGGATAGATAAGGTGGAACAATCCATGTCTGAGATTAAGAAAAATCTCAAGAATCTGGTCGACATTAGTAAAGAAGCCATGAACAACAACATTGAGGGACTTGAAAAGATTAATGAGATGGTTGGTGATTAAAGATCCTTCCATAGTGACCCAATGAAAGATCTTGGAGGAGATGATGTGGCTGCTGAAGACAGCAAAACCACTGGACCCAGTTTCAGAACCAGGAGTGGAAGCAACGACAAGGGTACCTCCAGATTCATCATGGAGGAGCTTGAGGAAATCAACAGGATTTCCATCCAAAAGAACAAAGATATGGTGCTCTCGCTTAATTGCAAGCTTTTTTCTTTATCTTGTTTCTCTGCATTTCTTTTGTTTTTGATTCTATTCGGGGTTGCTCCCCTGTTTTGTTGTTGTTTCTTGCCGGATTGGGTGTTGTAAAACTTTAGGTTTCACTTCCTTTTAAAACCCATTTATCCTTATAAAAAACAAAATGTTTAGCATGATAGATATTAAATTATATTAAATTATCCTTCTCTGATTTCTTGCTCAGTTTTGTCCACAATGTGTTCAACAATTTCTAACACATGATGCTACATTTGTGGTTCCACAATCACCCTATCCATCCACCTTGCCTTTTTAGGTTTGAGTGTCTCTCCTAGAAGGCACATTATTGTGTCAATTCCAATTTTAGTGGCTAGCGAATATTGTTCCCTTTGTTTATCAATATCCTTCCTAAGCCATGGAGTGGATGAAGTGTTTGTTGGACTTTTGATAGATAAAGCAATAATAGTAGCATCAAATGTCAACATAGGAGCATCAGAAGGGGGAGTTTGTGGATCTACATCATACATCAAAGAAACTAGAGGGCTCAGTTCTCCCAGTTGATGAAGAAACTGGGTGTCTTCTTCACTGGAACTGATTTGCAGGGCTATTCTTTTCTTTTTGGGCAGTGTTATAGCACTTGCTTCATAAAATGATTTTAGCTTCTAATTATTTTTAGGTGGGTCATTATCTCCACCAAATTGTGAGTCCACCCGAGATGCACTAGTTTCCAATGTTGATTTTCTCGTTGCCCTTTGAGAGGTCTGAGCAACCGTATTGGTCTCCTTGGGCATTCCTTTTTGTGATGAATAACCAGAATGAGTTTTGACTACATGCTCCAGCCAGGCTTGAGACCTATCCAGAACTTGGGAAGTTCTTCCTTTGATATCTACTTGTTCTTCCTCTTTTGGCCACTAGAAAGGGGACAATGCGATATTCTGGTATGAACTATCTATCAGGTCTGAGTCATAATCTGTGACATTTTCTAGGAAAGTAGAAATAACATTGAAATCCAACATTTGGCTCAGGGTCAGCCTCATAAAACCTTGTTTGAAAATTTTATTCTCATTAATACAGTATTCCCAAAAATCTTCCAGCTTGGGTATCAAGTGGACATGGTGGGATTCTCCATAAAAATTCTTTTTAACATAACCCTTGCTATCAAAATGGGTCCTCATAGGTAGAGAAAGAAGACCAAGCTCAACGACAAGATTATCAGAGAGCTTTGCAAATTCATTATTTTTAGAGGAAAACTGAGATAGGCTCAGGGGGAAAGAGTATCCCTTCTTCCCGATTTGAACATATTTTATATTTACAAAAGTCATCTAGTGACAAAATTCCAAGAAGACAAGGTAATCAGAGGCATACCTAGGTAGTCTCAATGGAGCCTTTTTGTAACCTCCAACCCTCAAGTAAGAGAAACTCCTGAATTGAATATAGAAACTACCATAAACTTGAATTAGTGCCATAGTTTCTTCTGATATCCTTTTCCTAGGGTTTCCTTCAATATCTCTAATGACTATCATGAGGAAAATGTCATAGAGGCGAGAAAAACTTCTCATACCTTCTTTTCTCTGTAATTGAGGGAAACAATTATAAACAGGGGCACCATCTATGATATTTATGACCTCTCAAACTTGGCCAAGAAGTTCTCCCAACAACTATCACATAGAAAAGAATGAAGCACAAATGGAATTGTTTCCTACCATTAAACTTGACAAACTGTTCATAAAGGGAATCACACATTAGTCTTGCCCAGTCAATCTGATTTTTATCATCATATAGTGAGGAAACACTGGCACATCCATTCCTCAAAGATCTATGTTCCTAGTCGACCAACCACATGGTACAACAACACAATGATATCAGTGATATCATCCCTAAAGAGCTTTATTTTTATCCAAGAAGGTAACCTAGATTTACTGGGTCAAGGAGCTTTCAACCAGCCTTGAGAAATAGTTTCTAGGCACCAATCTATCTGGTTCTGAAAGAACTCCCATCCTAATTGATAAGAAAAAATTATCTCCCCTTCTCTTTCAAGGATGTGCAATGCAAGAGAAATGTTATCTATGTCTATCTTAGCTATAAAATTTTGATTTTTACTCTAGATTTCTTGGGTTTTAGGATGATAATGTTTCACATAGGAGAGAGCAAATTCTGGGCATGCAATGACAGAAGGGTAGCTGATGGCTTGAGATAGAGAAGATTCGATGAACTTTTTGGTAATGGGAGACTTCTCTAAACTATACAGCCTCTTCTGAATGTCATGGATTGTAAATGGCCCGATTTCTGTGTCTTTGATATTGTCCAATTTTCTTTCAATGGACTAAGAGGGTTTTGGCTCCATTAAAGCTAAATGTGGAAGAGATAGGGTTTCTAATAGAGGGTGAAATCTTAGAATGTGATAGAATAGAGAGGATCTATGAGGAGAATGAATGTTCATGAATGCCAAATTAACAAGCTTCTCCTATCTTATCAATAAGAAAACTGGAAATTTCAAATATTTGAAATAAAGAGAGCTTCTATCCTCAAACCTATTTTTATGCTTCCACCTGAACACCTCTTCAAATTTTCTAGAAGTCTTGAATGCAAATGGCATGGGAAAAGATGATAGACATATGAAAACATGGAGCAGTTAATTCTTTTGTTTCGATGGTTGTTGTACTGCTTTGGGATTTAAAACAAAACCTTTTATTAATTGTCTCATTTATTGCCCATTATAGAAAATAATGTAGCTAATGTCACAACGTGAGTCACCTACCTTGGAGCTACTACCATTAGAGCATCAGGAAATTGCATTCTTTAGGAACTATGTAACAAAAGAAATGTGTGTGCTAAAAAATCCCTAATGTGTAATCGGTCGATATGTGACTCATGAGGGACCCACTGACGTGGGGGATCAGAGTATTGGGTGTAAAAAGACTTTCCAATTATGAGGACTAGTGAGTCAAATTCCATTAAATATCAAGAGACTGATAAAGCAAGATGGGGTCCCTTTTGGATGTAAACAAGATTTGACACTTAAAGGAAAAAAGCTTATCGACCGATTGGGGGTTTTAAGAACTAAAGCATGCAAAGGACTCCTGTGATGAAGTAAAGTTTGTGACATTGAAGACCGATTATGGACCAATGTGTAGGGTGGGTAACAAACTAAACCCACTAGGGGAATCAGGTATTGCACAAACTTTAGAGATGTGAATAAGCCTACCCAAAAGATGACTTTCCATTCCCAAACATTGACATGATTGTGGATTTAACTATTGAAAATGAAATATTATCAGTGATGGATGGTGTCTATAGGTATAACCAAAACTAAATTGCACCAGAGGATCAACATAAGTCAACATTCACCTATCGATGAGGAACATACTATTAGAATGTGATATCGTTTGGGCTAAAGAATCCTAGTGCCACTTATCAAAGAGCTATGATAATTTCGTTCCAAGACATGATACATGATATCATGGAGGACTATGTTGATAATTTGTTAGAAAAATCCATGACTAGAGATAACCACCTTGATGTCCTTGCTAGGATTTTGATAGGCTTGAGAAATACAATGTTCGATTAAACCTAAAAAAGTGTGTATTCAGAGTAACAACTAGAAAACTCGTAGGTTTCATAGTCTCAAACATGGGCATTGATTTAGATCCCACTAAAGTAAGAGAAATTCTGGAAATGACTCCACCATCTACTCTAAATCAGTTGAGGAGTCTACAAGGAAGGCTACAATCCATCAAGTGCTTCATAGCACAATTGGCAGATAAGTGCCAACCATTTCAACACCTTCTCAAGCAAGATGTAACTTTTAAATGGACAGACCAATGCCAGGAAGCATTTCAAGAAATAAAAGATTATCTTTTGTCAACACCAATCCTAGTGCCTCCAACACCAAACAAGCCTTTGTTATTGTACATATCAACAACTAACTCATCCTTAGGAGAACTCTTGGTGCATTATCATGACCAAGATAAAGAAAGGTCTATCTACTATATCTGTAGAACACTGGTGGGATATGAACTAAATTATACTCCCATTGAGAGAGCATTCCTGGCAGTAATCATTGCATCACAAAAACTCAAACATTACATGCTTAGCCATAAGGTGCATCTCTTTGCAAGCTTTGACCCACTTAAATACCTCCTAAGAAAAGCTACACTAATAGGAAGACTGGCCAAATGGTTCATGATCCTAAGTGAATTCAACATCAAATATGTTGATTGAAAATCCATCAAGGGCTAGATAATAGTAGATCAGTTAGCAGAAGCACATATGCCAGACAATCATTCCCTTCTCACAAACTTCCTTGATGTGGCAGTGTTCACATTGGTAGTTTCCACAAGGTAGAAGTTATATATTAATGGATCCTATACCAATCATGGAGCAGGTTCCAGAATTCTCTTTGTCACTCTCCAAGGTGATTTAATTATGAAATAATACAAAATAAATTTCCCATGTACCAACAACATAGACGAATATGAGGCCCTTATTACAAGACTTCACACTATTGTATAATGGAAAATAAAAAATTTGTATGTGTATGATGACTCACAACTTATCATCAATTAGGTGAATGATGACTACACCACCAAAGATGAAAAATTAATGCCTTATAAATGGATGGTGGATGGATCCAAGCAACATTTTAGTCATATTGTCTTTGAGGAAATTCCTATACTACAGAATAAAGTAGCAGATGCAATGGAAATTGTAGTATCTCTCATTGACATGTTGAGCAATGTGACACAATTTTAATTCATGTTTGAAAAATTGATAGTATTGGGATATGCAATCCACCCATCAGAATATGTATGTGTGATAGTCGGTCCTGAGTCATTGTGGTATAATGACATATATGGATATTTTCATGAGCAATACATATCTCCTGATCTCTCATGCAATCAACGCAAAAATATCATGCATCAAGAATCTAGACATGTCTTCATAGCATATACTTTGTATAGAAAGAGTCTAGATGACACAATTCTTTGATGTTTGTATTCCAAATAAGCACAATTGGCCTTGAACGAAGTGCATGATGGAATTTGTGGTGCCCATTCTGGTGGCTCTACCCTAGCAAATAAGCTCTTGTGCATAGGTTACTACTGGACAACCATGGAGAAATATGCCTACATATATTTACAAAATAACAGATAGTGCCAAATACATGGAGATCTAATTCATGCACCTACTCAAGGTCTTCAACCTACCACATCACCATGGTCATTTTCACAATGGGGACTTGATCTAGTACATAAAATAAACCCTACTTCTTCCAATGGGCATAAGTGTTAGACACAATGTGCCACTGAGAGGGGGGGTGAATCAATGGTTTACAAACTTTTCCCTTTTCTATCCTATGTGTGTATATACCTATTAACAGATCTAACAGAAATAAGACTTACCGATTAGATGGGAGACTAACACAGATGCAATCACACCTGAAAGGGACATCACATAACACCAGATGTACGAGGAAAACCCAAGATGGGAAAAACCTTAGTGAGAAATGTTGCTTGAGACTACTTCTCCAATCTAGCCTCACAATGAAACTTTGATTACAATGTTTAGGGAACCAACCCAAGGAGCACCAATCCCTACACCAAGCTCCAACTTAGTGATCTTTAATGAACATAATCAATTATACATGTTATAGCCTTGTTACAAATGAACTTTGTAACTCTTCTGCAAATCTCTTCACCAGTTCTCCTCTCTCCAATTCTCTATCGGTTCTCTGCTCACCTCCTAGATGCAACCCTATCTCCTTATGCAACTTAATGTCTGCTGCAGCTTCACCAGTTCAGTCTCTTCTTCTTCTTTGCCAGTTCTGCTCTCGGTCAGTTCTCTCTTCTCTCTGCTACATTGCTAATCTCCACCACCGGTCATGATAACTTAGTTAGATGTCTACCATCTAATTCCTGCCTATTCTCAGCTTGCCTTCTCTATAGTCTTCGAAAACTCTTCTCTGCCGATATGGTCACCACCAATTTCCTCCTCTGTCAGGCTCAATGGATGACTACCGATAGCCTCACTGATGTCGATTGAACCCTTCAACCCGATTCTCTCTTTCTCACACTCAGTATCTTCTCATATTGTATTTTTCATACTTCACTGATTTCTCCTCTCACATGCAGCAACACTCTCTTATTCAACAACAACCTTCATCAGTTTTTGCTTGCATATTTATAAAATGGTTTTCCCGCCAAAAACCAATTCAAACTTTGGGTGGTTAGGGTTTCTTCATTAACCTCGAGGCAAATCAAATCCAATCCGATCTTATCAAATCTGATCTCCTTAATTGATGAACTACAACTCATCAATCAATCCCGCTATTATCGTGCCTTCCAAAACACGCCTTCTTCATTTAGCAATCTTCTTTTAACCTGTCAGCGGACTTCATGGTCAATCACCAAGAATGGTTTCATGGTTTCCTTCACCTACCTCGATCTGCTCAAATAGTCTATTTTAGATCTTTGTTGTCCATTTGACCTCGAGCTGCAAACCTCTACTATGCATCCTGTGAATCATGCAGTCGACATAAATGTCAACCTGTCGCCAACTACCTCAATGACACATCACACCTACCTATGCATGCTTGCCACTTCACCTCCACATGGCCCCTTTATCAGTATCCACCTTTGCTCGGTCAGTTATGTTGGTCCAAATAAGATCACCAACCAACCACTCACTGAGGTTGCCTACTGGTTCACAGATTCTGGTAGTTATACCCTAACTGGTCTACCATCACCTTGCACTTGGCATCTCTTTTGGTGGAGCACCTTTTCCGGTTGCCAAACATATAAATCCACCATATGCTTATCTTCATTAGGAAGGAGCACATCACTTAGCCTCTTTTCTCTCTTACCAGTTCTCATACTTACCGGTAGGCATCTTTGATGACACCATGTTATCAACCTTCAATTGTTTCCATTTGAGGCATCTGCATACTGGTTGCACTCTCTATCTGCAACTTCACAACCTTTCCTTCTTCATCATCATCTTGGACCATATCTTGACCGGTTTGTCAAAGTGACAAACCCACCACTTCTTTACTCTTCCTTCTTTGTCTCGGTAGCACATTATGTCAACATATGTTGATCTGGTTCACATCCCTAATCTCATGCACTTGAGGAAACTTAGTGTTTCACTTGTTCATCTGAAGTGAGCCTTAAATCACCTTCCTTCTACTCTTCTCTCTTCTCTCGATGGAATTTGATGCATTCCATGCATAATAGGAGATAAGCTCCACTTACCGGTGGGAGTGGATCCTTGTCATCTACATTCTGCAATGCACCAATGTGGCTTCCTTGTTTGAGAAACATATCTTCAAACAAGCACATGTGATATGGTTTGGGCACTCTTACTGTCAGTTTTCTCTTCATCTGGTGGGAGTCCTATTGTTCTTCATCCACACAGCATACCGGTGACCTATACATACATCTCCTCTGGTGTTAATGTGATTCTTGATAACATGCCCCCTCTTCATCACAATCAACCGACCAACATCTTGCTCTCTTACATATGTCATTATTTACTGGTTGTTATATCATATCGGTATCCTCTCCATATCTTCCACAGAAGTCAGATACTAACTTGTGTACCGGTGACTCCAATGGCCATTGTACTGAATGACATTCTCTCCCTTACCAGCGACTTGCTAAGCTAGGTGACATCAAAGGCATCACATGCACATAAATCTCTTATACTGGTATCCATCCTATACAGGTTGACATCAATGACAACACAATGCCTTATAAATGGATGGTGGATGGATCCAAGTAACATTTTAGTCATATTGTCTTTGAAAAAATTCCTATACTACAGAATAAAGTAGCAGATGCAATGGAAATTGTAGGATCTTTCCTTGACATGTTGAGAAATGTGACACAATTTTAATTCAAGGTTGAAAAATTGATAGTATTGGCATATGCAATCTACCCATCAGAATATGTATGTGTGATAGTCGGTCCTGAGTCATCGTGGTATAACGACATATATGGTTATTTTCATGAGCAATACATATCTCTTGATCTCTCACACAACCTGATGAATAATGATGAGCAACTAAGGTCCTGGCTGGTATTGAGAGGGGGGTGAATCAGTACACACAAAAACTTCACAACACTTTATCATATTAAAACACAACTGACTAGTTGTCTTCACCACTGAGCATAACAGTAACCCATCACACGCTCTTCACACACTGCTCAAAAAATCATGCATTCCTGAGATAGGCATTCAATGCATTTGATCTTTACGTGCAAGATCCTCAAGGAAATTTGTCACGTGCACACAACTGACGTGGCATCCCGATCCTTATCCTTATCATTCACAAAACACCATCGGTTGCACCACACAGGCCATATCGAAACCCCTAGAGCTGAACAGAGACTACCAACCAGTAGTCACACTTAGTGAATCCTGACAGTGGTCCACTCCATCCCAGTTGACCATAACCGCTTCCAATCTTCATACTGGTGCATACCGGTTCACCTTCTTGAGCATATATTAACATCAATGATAACATACATTGTCACTGCTTCATCATATGCCAACACAATCAATGCAAAAATCTCATGTATCAAGATTCTAGACATGTTTTCATAGCAAATACTTTGTATAGAAAGAGTCTAGATGACACAATTCTTTGATGTTTGTATTTCGAAGAAGCACAATTGGCCTTGAAAGGAGTGCATGATGGAATCTATGGCATCCATTCTAGTGGTTCTTCCCTACCAACTAAACTCTTGCGCATAGGTTAGTACTGGACAACCATGGAGAAAGATGCCTACACATATGTACAATCAAATAGTGCCAAATACATGGAGATCTAATTCATGCACCTTCTCAAGGTCTCCAACCTATCACATCGCCATGGCCATTTTGACAATTGGGACTTGATCTAGTACATAAAATAAACCCTACTTCTTCCAATGGGCATAAGTTCATTTTGATAGCCACTGAGTATTTCAACAAGTGGGTTGAGGCAATCCCTCTCATTTATACAACTAGCAAGTAGATAGCAATGTTTATACTCAATTATATTATCTACCAATATGGAAGCCCGATGTGTATAGTGACAGAAAATAGACATCCTTTTAAGAACCAAGAAGTGCGTGAACTATGTGACTAATTCTATATTTAACATCGCTTCACGACTCCTTAATGTCCTCAAAGCAATGGTCAAGTAGGGGTAATAGTTAAGACAATTCTCAAAATTCTTAAGAAAGTTATTAATGAAGCTAGACAAGATTAGCACCTCTAGTTGAATCTTATGCTTTGGGCTTACAAAACAGGTGTTCACACAACTATAGGAACTAATCCATACTCTTTAGTCTATAGATCAGAAGAAAATTTCCCTATTGAATTCAAACTGCCATCATTGAGAGTATCCTTGAAACACATCATTTCTGAAAAGGATTACAGAGTGGCTAGGCTACAAGAGTTGGAAATGTTAGATGAAAAATGACAAAGTGCACTAAACCACTTGCAAGGATATCGGAATAGGCTGTGAAAAAGCTATAATAAGAGGGTAAGAGTATAAGTTTCTTTGTATTTGGGGACCTAGTTCTAAAGGACAATCAAAGAAATATGGTAGAGCGAGAAAGACTAGGTAAGTTTGAACCTAACTGGATGGGCCCTTATATGGTAACTAGGGTGATTGGAAATGTCACATATCATTTGGAAACAATGGAGGGTGATCTACTCTTTGAAACCATCAACAAAATGCACCTCAAAAATTACTAGGTCTAGTAGTTGGATAGTTTAAATTTCCTTGCATTTCATCGCATTTCATTTGCATATAGTTTCTTTCAAGTTTGCCGCATATTGCATTGCATATAGTTTCTTTTGTTTTTGTCACATTACATTACATTTTACATGTAATTTATTTTGACATCACCATTTACATTTACATATAATTACATCAATAAAGAAATTTCCATTTAAGTACAAAGGCAATTGTATGAGTTGATCACCTGTTTCACTTGAATAGATTGATGTTCACCTCATTTCTTAGATATTCATTTGTGATCAAATCCCAAGGCTTCTCATCTTCAATGTCATCTTGTGATTAGGATTTTTCTTTGGTTGGGTAGAATTTTTTCTATAGGTCTTGCTACATAAATCTATCAATTGCTATATCTTTCACACATTAATCATTTTCTCTAAGTCATTGTAGATACCTAGTTGATGGAATAACTAGTGAAAAATATAAAATCCTACTTCAGTGCCACTGTAATTGTCACACCCATGTAAGTTTCATCACTTACAAGCCAATGCAAGGATAAAATAAAAGATGCCTAATGATATATCAAAAAATCAAGGAAAAAATAATGAGTAACAAGAGAAATATCAAGCAAAGAGCTGTATTGAATATCAAAAGCCTGGCTATGGGAACATATGAGTAACTCCATTGGGACTATAGATGTCTACTGGAAATGGATTAATATTTGAGAGATTATAGTGATAACCTCGTTGGGGATATAGACATCTACTCGCAATGAGGCTCTATCCAGGATGATTTTGGAGTTAGGATAACTCACATAGCTAGTCACGTAGGATTCTAAGGGTCGTGAATGGTCATAAGAGTTAAAATAAACCCAAGTGCACACACATAGGCATTTGCAGACCAAAGTCTCAAGAGTCAATGGAAGAGTTTTCTGCATCTCCATTGCCAAATCATAATAACCTAGTGTGCTAAGTTGAGTCATCCAAAGGTTGCTAAGAATGGAATGTGTCCTTATCTCTGAAATGTTCTACAACCTCAAATTAATCAATGTATAACATGATCAAGTCACACAAGTGTCCTTGTTGGGGTAATATATTGCATTTTATTTATCATTCTACTTTGCATAATAAAAGCATTCATGTTGTGTCAGTCATCATCAGATCAAATACTCAGTCTACATATAAAGTATGCACAATTAATTTATTGCATCATATGAGCCTACAAACTGGGGGTAAATCCTGTATAATCAAATAAGATCCTAAAAAACTCATAAAAAAATGAAAATGATCTTGAAAAACTAGTTAAAAATTGAAAAATGATCCTGAAAAAAATCATCAAAAATATTCAAATACGATCTTGAAAAAATAAAAAAACATTCAAATATGATCTTGAAAAAATGAAAACATGAAAAAAATTCCTGAACAAAAATTAAAAACATCATAAATGATCCTACAAATATCATTAAAAATCATAAAATGTCTTGAAAAAAGAACTAAAAAATAAAAAATCAACAAAAAAATCTTGCAATAAAACATCTCGCAGAGATCAAACACTTGAGTAGATATCCTGTTGATCAAACTGTCTTATCAATCGTATCAACCAGCCATATCAATCAAATATCATCTTGTCTTAAATAGGGAAGGGTACACTCAAAATCAGATAAATCAGTCTTAAATGCAGTATCCAATCTCTAAGATTAGACATCAAGCATCACATTGCACAATCAAAGAAAAGGTATAGATTAGAATGGTTCCTGAATTTTTGGTCCTAGTTAGTCTTTATCTTTTATCAATGGTGACAGGTCATGTCCTTATGCTACCCAAGGATGTCCACAAGTGACTAGAGGAGCCGAGATGGCTCATGATATTTTTCTTTGTTTTCTATTTGTGGTGTGAACCGATGAAGTTCTGGGGCAATGGTATTTTGGGTGTCTATGTTGGTACGTTCATTTGGAAAGTATCCTATGCAAAATGAAGTCAAGGATCTGTGTTATGCTTGTGACTATCACACATACCTCGACCCTTAGTGCTACACATAAAATGGAGGGGTTAAATACTTATATGCCATGTGTTTGCTTCTACAATGGGATATCATTTATACCTTTGTTCCTTATACCCTAGTGTACAAAGCTCTATTGAAACGTAATAAGGTTGAATGATGAATATGTTGTGCGAAAAATAAAGGCACATGAATTTTGTTGTTATATATCATCTCTAGCTCTTATCTTCATCATATCATTTCTCCTAATTCTATCTCAAATCATTTTTCATCAACCTACTAATATGGGTATGTGCAGGATCATGACAGGCCAAAAAGTGGCGATGTTCTAACTAAAGTTCTGATTGATAGGTTGATTGAAAAATATCTATAACTTTCAAATGGTATCACATTTTTTGAATTTGAAACATGTGTCACATTCTATGCTTTGTATAATATAGGATTAAAAAAAGAACAATGAATTTCATAAATATTTGATCAAGTTATGGTGGTCAGACATACAAGTTATTTATATTTTTAAAAAGATATATTAAGAAAATCACAATTAATTATTTATTTCAAAGAAAAAAAAATGTGTCACATCTGGACATGAGTCTTATACTTATATGTAAAATCTTATAAAAAATTATTATGATTTGAGTGTGATTAGGGTGATCAGACACACATCTACTTCTTATCTTTTTCCTAAAATTTAAGTACTACTGCATTGAAATTTCAAATTTTTGTCAAATAGATTTCTTTTTTTCAAAAAAAACCTAGTAGCTTAAAAACTACATTCAATTTTCAACATATTCTATTCTTACATATTTTTGAAATAATGTTGGTAACTTATTCAAAGTTTTATACGAAGTTTTCTAACTCTGTTTTCTGATTTTCATTGCCACTTAAGGTCCTGTTTGGCCCACCACGATCTTGCACATATCCATATACTAACAATTCTTCTAAGCATTGGGGAAAATAGAAAAAAGATATTTTAACACATTGAAAAATATTTGCACTAGGTTGCATTCATTGCCATATTTGCATAAAGGTTGCATTCATTACCACACACATTTTCATTAGGCTGCACTCATTATCACATTTGCATTACATTCATTATCATATTTGCATTAGGTTGCATTTAGATGGAATTTATTAAGTTTTATTACATCTCATAATAAATACATCTTAACATTTTTACTTGTTAGTTCATTTAAGAAGTACTATTATAAGCATAATCATTCATATAGATCATATCATCATAATTACATCATCATTATTATATACAATATTTAAAAAATGCATCAATAAGATACCATCAAAATATTATAAGTGCATCATGAAAAATATATAGAATGTCATTTAGAGTAAGTAAAAGTACATCACCACAATAGCATGCATCATAGAATCAAGCATCATATAAGAAATAACATAAACACATAGAACACCATCAAAACTACATATCTCATATAAATGTGAAAAATAATGAGTCGGAATACAACATCATAAATGGCTCAATAAATGTTTAGCAACTATCTCAACCAGCATTGCCCTTTTCAGGAGCCCGCCTGCTCAATCCTACCCCAAGATGTCTTGGTGGACCCATAACTTCCCCACTACTCATATCACGAGTTGTAGACCTTCTAGACCTACTTCGAGACCTATAAGTGTGATAACTCTATAAATGTCATCCCTTGGGAACAACGACCTCGTAATGCTAGTGTCAATATAAAGCCTCCTGTGCAACATTGAAAAGACAATTGAACTATGTACGATCATCTGAACTAGGGCCAAAGTGTTGATCATATGCATCTCAAACTAATTACACTCGTCGAATAGCATCATCTCAATGCGCTCGTTGCGAAAGAGGTCCCACTCAACAATTGCTAAGTCTTGAGTTATCTAGAGACTATCCCACTCAACTATCAATGCATCTCACTCTTGTAACCATGCCTCCTGCTCCTGATATAATAGAGCTCGATCATCCATCTTGCACTACTACTCGATGGCTAGTCCATCCTGTAAGCTCTAAATTTGTGCTCTCATAACCTATATATCCTCACCCAAAGCAACATAATGACTTGTTGGCACATCCTTCAACTTGGGCATATCAGTATCATTAGTGCTATCCCCAGTGCCCTGTACGTTGGATGATTCTGATGACAAGTCATCATCACCACCTTCCAACTCAGTATCTCCACGGATATCAACATCCGTATCTCCTCCCTCCTCCTCTCCCTCTCTTGTTGCAACTATGGATGCCACTGCACCACCTCCTTCATCACCACTCTCTCCTCCATCTTGTCTCTGCCATCTAGGTCACCTTCCCATCTGTGGTGTAATGGGTGTATACACTGAAAAATGGTCTGAAGATAATTAATTGAATAAGCAATTATTTAATTAATCCTCCTTCCCAATTTAATTGAATTCATTAGCAATTTGATTAAATTCCCCCTTTCATCTACTTATTAATAAATCTAAGGATTTATTTAATAGGTTCATTTCAATAGTCCCCTTTGATTAATTAATTCAAATTAATTAATTCTTCCCCATGAAATTCATTTCTTCTAATCTCTTAATTAATTAAAACAAATTAATTTATGAGTTGTTGAGAATTAATTAGTATTTTCCTATTATTTGAATTTCTAAATTCAAATTACCCACATGCCTCCTAACTTCTAACCACCTAACCTAACCACTTCTAAAACTAACCATTCCATCTAACCATGGGTTTAATTAAACCTATCTTAGCTTGCACATCCTAACCTCCTTATCCTAACCTCCTATGGTGTGGATAATCTCCCCTTGAGACACATGGCATTCTTTGGCCACATGTCCCCTCTCTTGGAAGCCTCTTGACACTTGTCATCATAGAGATGACAAATGTTCCCTTTCATCCAACCTCTCTTGGAAGCTTCTTGACACTTGTCACCATAGAGATGACGAATGTTCCCTTTCATCCAACCTCTTTTCCAGCCTCTTCCAATTTCACCATTGATATCTTTAGACTCAATCTCGATCGTTGACTCCTGCCACCTCACCCCTGGCCTTGGAAATCCTATAAATAGACCCCATTTTGGAGCAATAACCATCCCATCTCATTTGCATCTTAGGCATTGTTACTATAGGCATAATATCTCTTAGCATATCATTTGAGCATTGTTATTATAGGCAATTGCATCTTAGATCTAGATTATTTTCTAGAATAATTGTTGAATCATGTAGCTTTATCATTCTCTTTTATAGCTTAAATGCATCATTATCATCTCAAATCCTCCATCTAGGTGTAGTCAAGTCACTAGAATTTTCTTATCTAGATCTGATAGAAAATCCACACTCACATCTCTTAGGAGGCGATAGATCACTTTGCCATGGTTTTATCTTTATTTGATTTAAATTTGCTAGCCATGCTTGTAATGATCTATTGAGTGTTTGTGTTGTAGCTATAGGTATCACACTTCACAGGCACAACAATGGGCACTGCAAGATCAATCAACGTAATAGGAGAATGTGTAGCCCATCATGCATCATATTGTGGTGTAGTACCAAGATCTACTAACCTGACACCCCAACCCCACTAGATAGGTCTTAATGAATCAAACTCATTAAATGCTACATGAGGCTCAATGCAAGCTCCCCAACCTGACACCTCTCAAGAAGACTATGCAAAATAAGTTGTCACATCTGGCACAACCTAAACCTCACCAAATTGATGCACAACTCAGCTAGGGAGATTTACATCAATGATACGTTGAGTCTGAACTGTCCTGCCAGTAAGGTATCTTTGCTGCTCACAATACGGTAGATGTCAAGTCTGTCATCTACCCAATAAGGGAAATCTAATTAAGGCCTCCATGTGAAGTGTTCTAACACATCTATAGTATGTTTCTAGTATAGGGTATTACCTATACCTGTATGTTTGATCACACCCGTGTATTTATACGCATAAGGCTCCTCGGCTTATAACTGGACATGAACAACTCGATGAAAAATGACAATATGCCCCCAGGTGCAAACTTGTAAAAGTTTGATACCATAGATGATGGACGTGTATCTCAAATAAACCACTGTGTGAATCTAATAATACAATATGTCTCATAAGTACTATTAGAATCACCACTGCCGTTATACCAAAAGCTCAAGCTATCAGCAAACGAGAGAGCGGCCAGAGACAAGGATCCACGGGAGGCGAGAGGAAGCACATGTCATGAATCCCGAAGGAGGTGCTGACCAAATCAATAATCTCCCCCTCAGTACTGACTGAGGGTTTTGTACTGACAGAATGAAGGAGGCCTCCAAGAATTTGAACTCGTAACCCAACGCTCTGATACCAATTATTGGAACCACCACTACTGTTACGCCAAAAGCTCGAGCTGTCAACGAACAAGAGAGAGACCGTAGACAAGGATCCACAGGAGGCAGGAGGAAGCACATGTTGTGAATCCCGAAGGATCTTCTGACCAAGTCAACAAGCATGGACCCCAAGAAAACACTCGTCTCTTAATAATCATACTTGATAGAACCTAGCCCCATCCCATAAGAAACACATGGCATCACCGATTTGGAACTAAAGGTCCTACTATGATACTACACAATACTATAGTGAGATCATCGTAATCTTCACTAAGATGGTCCCAACCAATCTCATAGTCTCCATTCATCCCCAAATCCTTCTCATCACAGTCAAATAGCTCGTAGAGCATTGCAACCCCTGCCTTGTGATTATATAGAACCCTCTCCCCATGGATAGGAATGTGTAATATCCTCCATACATCCTCCAACGTAAAAAATGCCTTACCTGTCAGTAGATGAAACGTCCACGTCTCTGAATACCACATCTCAACTAAAGTAGTGATAAGACCCCCATTGGCTATAATCTCAAGGAGATGGAGAACATGGTATAATCCAACGTGATGAATCAAAGCAATATCCTCAGGTAACAACCGACCCCGCACAATGCAAGACCACTGGGCCTATTTTGTTGAATGCCAAGAACACTAAGAATCTCCTGCACGACAATATATCAAAGCATAAATCATAGTATCCAATTACGAGATAACTTTGCAGTAAAACAATAGAAATTCATGTCAAAAGAACGAATGCGAAACTAAATTTACTTTTGTGAAATAGACATAACTAATGTGAAAGTAAAATGCACATGTGACAAAGATAATACTCATGCAACAAAGTTATCATGTATGTGAAATGCAACAATATCATGTGAAACAAATAATACTTATGCAATACAATTAACAGATCTGTGACACAAGGAGTACCATTGTGAAAAAGTTACAACTAATGTGGGGTGAACCCACAATAGTGGGTTACACTTTTTTAGATAAAAGAATTTGACTCTTTTGTCCAAATCTTATTTTAACCCTCATTCTATCAAAAGTCACTTTCGATCGAATGCAAAATATGCTTTCACTCAAAAGTATTTAAAACAACACTTTCGATCAAAAGTATTTTTTCATCTTTTATATTAATACTTTAATAGGTTTGATCAAACCCGGTTTTGATCAAAACCCTTTATTTAGGGTTTTTTAAAAGAAAAATTGCTAACTTTCAAAAATGGCAGTTAAATCATTTTCGACAGTGATCGAGCCAAGCCCATGGAGAGAGTGACAAACCTACAAACCTTTGAACTAGAGCGCTATTTAGGTTGGCATTTTTTCACATTGTATACATAAATTTTGGTTTCTCTATCACATTTTAATGCAATTTTTAGGTGCATATATATGTATATATATGTGTGTCCATATATATATATATATATATATATATGTGCATATATATAATACATATATACTCTCTATATATATGTATATATACACATGTAGAATTAAAAAATGTATATACATATATATGGATGCACACACACACACACACACACACACACACACACACACACACACACACACACACACATATATACATAGAGTTAAAAATTGTACACATGTATGTATATATGTTAATGTTTAATGTTTCATTAGTTTTAGTTTAAATAGATTAAATCAATATTTTATGTTTGATTAGAAAAATATGAAAATTTTAATTATTTTTAAAAGATTAAGTCACACACACAGACACACACACATATTCTAGAAAATAAAATTAGGATTTTAGTAAGTTGAAAGAGATAAAGTCTCTTAAAGTTATATTTATATTATATATAAATATATTTAAGAGACATTAACTCTTTAAATTAACTAAAATCTTCAACTTTTTCCTAATTAAATCAAAACATAAAATATAGAGTTTACCAATGAAAGAACTACAAATGAACCAAACACGTCTTTGTTTAAATGTGACCTCTTTAATTTAATATTCCTATCATATTAGCTTTCATTTACCAAGAGACCTAAAGATCTCCTTAAAAAATGATGTTTTGACCTTCATCCTCTTCCTTATTTCTCTACTCACACTTTTCCTCGGAATATTTACAAGTGAACAATTTTTCATCTTAAGGCTTTTTTAGAGTCGTTCCACCATGAATTCTCTAAGAAACTAATGAAAAACAAATACCTTTCAAATCAATCTCTCTCTCTCTCTCTCTCTCTCTCTCTCTCTCTCTCTCTCTCTCTAGATTCAAATTTATGAAATTTATGTGTACATTTAATACTCATGTGCATGTTTATACATTATTGATGCATGTTTAAGTTTTATGTGCATGTACATTTACATATTGGTGCATGCATTTTATGTTCTCATGTGCACATTGTATTCAATTTTTTTAGATCTACTACTAGATAATATGAAATTGATTGCAACTTTTATGATCTTTTGAAAGCTAAGTTTATATTTTATTTTGAGATCTCTAGAAATTTGTAAGAGTACTAGCACATTTATAATTTATTAAAATGAATTTTAGTCCATACATTTATATATTATCTTAGAATTAGTTTGAATGTATCCAATAATTGTCTAAGGTTTGAGATTAAATTATCCTCTAGGCATACCTATCTATCTTATCATCACATAATGGAAGATGAGGAAATTCCCCCTTACCAACTATTTTCATGAACAAACATTGAGATAGAGAAATTGAGGGCCTCCATAAATAGTAGTAGTAACACAAGTGTTTATAAGAACACTTGTCAGAATATTCATGACAACCTTATGAAAATTAGGGATGACCTTCAGGGAGCTAGTTCCTATTCTATTGATGTTATACAGGTTATTCTTTCCAGGAAGCTGTAGGATGTTTGTCCCTTACTCAGGTTCAAGGTTTAGTGCTTAAGAAAACTTTGAAAGAGTTTTTTTTTCCATCATACTTGGGGAAACATGTGGTTAAGGGATATCAGGTCACTAGATGCTAGGATGACTTCTTTGATATACCCATGCACTTCCTACACATGGTCATTATCTAAATAATGACCAAATTTCACTCTATTTTGCATAGCAGTTGTATGTTGAGGTTCATTTGAAACAGGATGTCAACTACATTGATTTGCCACTATATCTGGTTAAGGGTCATGGTAGGATTGTTGATAGGGACCCTTACTGTCAAGCTGGTCAACAAATTCTAGTACACATGGTCATTGTTGGTCAGAGGGCACCCGCTATTTCACCTTCATTAGGTCATGAGGCAAATGAGGTTGTTCATAGTACCCAACTCTGAGAGAACATTGATAGAGCTCGTGACATTGCAGATGTGACTGCTTTGATATCCAGTGATCGAGTTAGCTAGTAGTTGATGAGTCATCTATGCTCTAGATCTTCATGTGTCGCACACCCTAACAGTAACTTAGATGATCCTTATGGTGCATCAGGCATCCCTTCACCTACTAACTTGGAGGGTAGATTATAGGAGACATGACACATGTTACTCTAAGGATCTTTTGGATGTATATGCATTTATTACATCTGAGCATCATATCCCTATAGCAAAGGTTAGTGGTCATGTGTATTCCATCTGTCTTAAGCCACATTTAGGGTCTCATAATGCTTATCAGCTAGGTGGCCACAACATTAGTGCACATCAGGATCCACTTACAAACAATTCTATTGTTGGCACTGAGGGAGAGGTACAAGGTACAAATCCTTCAGGGAGTGCAACACATCATACGTCTGATCTTGGATTGGAGGATGTTGACTTCAGAATGACAACGACGGGTTAAATAGATTTGGTGACACATTCAAAATCATCATCGATGCCATCTCGGTTGCATAGTCCCTTGCATTCATCATTATTGGGACACATGATGGTCGCTTATGAAGCATATGTAGATTTGAGCTTGGATGAGATCGAACAACATCTTGATATTTTAGCAAACATGATCATGGCTAGAGATTCTATGTACTATTATGTGCTACCTTCTACATAGGTAAAAAAAATTTAACATCATATTGATGAGCTGCAAATTTCCAATTTATAATTTAAATAAGGTTTAGATAAATTCAAATTTTAATCCCTCCGCCTTTTTTTGTGAATATGTACTTTAATATTTCTAATTAATATAGAAGGCCTATTCATAAAAAAAATAAAATTTAATCATGTAAATATATATAATTTTTGTAGGTGGAGATGCCTCTTGTTACTAGTCTTGTTACATCTTGTATCCCTTGTCCTTTTTTTGTGAATATGTACTTTAATATTTTTAATTAATAGAGAAGGCCTATTCATAAAAAAAATAAAAAATTAATCATGTAAATATATATAATTTTTGTAGGTGGAGATGCCTCTTGTTACTCCTTCTTTGAGGTTTGATCATGTACGTTAGCGAAACTCACTTGATGATGCAGCCCCCCAGTTGACATGTAGGTTCTAAATTAATACATATACAAACATTCTTTTAAATGATTATAATTTATACATTTAATGTATATTCTATTTAACATGTGTGTATATTTATTGCATTATTTGTAGGGATTAGTTCATCCTTCAGAGTAGAATAGTCATCCAGAGGATCGTTGCACTAGGAGCCATCATGATGACCAGGGTGCCAGGCCATCTAGCTAGACAGTTGATGTTCTATTTTATACACCATTTTAATATTTTGTTTGACATCATATATAGATACATTTGATGATAGATAGACTTTATATACATTTGACATGTTTGATGATCAATATACATTTGATGATCTTCTTTATATGTTTGACATGTTGTTTGATGTTATACATGTAAATTTGATGACCTGATTTATATGTTTGACAGGTTTGATGATCCACTTTTTATTTGAAATAGATGTCAATATCACTCTTCTTGAAATGGCCTTATCCATAGATTGAGATTGTTTCCCAATTGAACCCAAACTAACCTTAACATTTTCAACAATATGATGTTGTAGGTTAGAAAATTTCCTCTTTTTCAATGTTGTATCTACACCCAAAAATTTTAATGGCTCTTTCAGCTCATTATTTAAGAAGTTGAATTGATAATAGTTGGGCTTTTTCAAGTGTATCAAGATTCTCAAAATAAGCAATTATTTTATTTGAATTTTTATTCAGTATCCTCCTATTAGTATTTGTAGGTTGTCCAACATAATATCTCAATTTCTCCACATCCATTTCAATTAAATGATCTAAGTTTCTATAATTAATTTTTCTCTTTACGCATTGAACTAGATCCATATTCTCATTCGTACCAATAGAAGGAAGCAATATTGACCCTTCTCCAACTTTCATTGCTTGAAATTAGGCTGACCCTTGTCCAACATTTTCTTGAGATTCTTCATGTTGAGCACAAACCATACACAAAATAAAAAACAAAACAAAAAAAACATTTTAATCTAGATAGCATAAATTTAATTATAATGACTAAAGGGGATAGATGGAGAGAGAGAGCTACAGAAGTAAAGATGCATACTTGTTTGAGCTTGGGCTAACCCTTCTCTAACTTTTGTATCTTGAGCTTCTACTTGATCTTCTGCTTGACCTATAAAGAGAGTAAGAGATAGAGAGAGAGAGAGAGAGAGAGAGAGAGAGAGAGAGAGAGAGAGAGAGAGAGAGAGAGAGAGAGAGAGAGAGAGAGAGAGAGAGAGAGAGAGAGAGAGAGAGAGAGAGAGAGAGAGAATAAACATATTTAATCAACTAAGAAGACTAAAGGATCTAGAGAGAGAAAGACCCTAAAAATTTTAATTACCTTTAAGAAGACTAACAGGAAAGAGATATAGAGAGAAGTAAATATGCATACTTGTTTAAGCTTGGGCTAACCCTTCTCCAGCTTTTGCATCTTGAGATTCTACTTAATCTTGTGCTTGACCTAGATAAAGAGAGTATGAGAGAAAGTGAGAGAGAGACTAAACATACTTTTACATCACCTAAGAAGACTAGAGAGAGACAGAGAGAGTCTTAAGGGGGAAGACTAAAACTACTTGATCACCTAAGAAGACTTAAAGGGGAGATAGAGAGAGAGTCTTCAAGGGAGACATTAAAAGTACTAAGGTGATTAAGGAGAGAGAGAGAGAGAGAGATTCTTAAGGGTATCTATACTAGAAATAACTAAAGAGAGTAGGAGAGTAAGAGAGTGAGAGAGATCCTAAATATCTTTAATCACATAAGACTTGAATAAAATGGGAGAGAGAGATCCTAAAAAAAATTTAATAACCTAATAACCTTTGAGAGAGAGAGAGAGAGAGAGAGAGAGAGAGAGAGAGAGAGAGAGAGAGAGAGAGAGAGAGAGAGAGAGAGAGATCAATTAAGAAGACTAAAATGATCTAGAGAGAGTCTTAAGGGGAGAGACTAAAAATACTTGTCACCTAAGAAGACTAAAGGGAGATAAAGAGAGAGAGTCTTAAAGGTAGATACTAAAAAGGCCTATAAAGAGAGTAGGAGAGTAAGAGAGAAAGATCCTAAAAATCCTTAATAATCACCTAGATTTAAGACTTGGAAAAGGAGAGAGAGGGAGTCTCAAGGGGAGATATTGAATGAACTAAGGTGATTAAGGGGAGAAAGAGAGACTAAACATATTTAATCACCTATGAAGACTAAAAGGAAAGAGAGAGAAAGAGAAAGAGAGAGTAAAATTATTTAATAGTCACCTAAGAAGACTAAAAGGGAAGGAGAGAGAGAGAGTACTTTTTTTGGTATTTGGCATTTCTGTTTTGGCACTTTGATGGTTTTTCCATCTTGTGTTGCCATCAATGCCAAAGGGGGAGATTGTTGGTATTTTGGTATGGTTTTGTCATTGATGTCAACACCTACTAAACACTTATCAACTCTGGCACTTTGGAGAATCAGCAACATTCACTGGCAAGCAAGTGACTCATGCACAGTCACTGGTATCTAGTACACCGGCAAGATATAATGATCACTGACACTTGGAATGATATGGAAAACACTTGGTTATATCAAAGACATCGTGTGGACACTTTGGCTTGGAGTTTTGTTTATTGGTACATTAGCATTTGCATATTTGTTGTTACTGGCAAATAGGTCCAAGTTACACAGGTAGGATTATCTTTTCCAGATCAGCATGGCATGCTATGGAGATGACTTATTATTGTTGTAAATGCATTAAGCCGACATATTGAATCGGTTATTTCATTGGGTATTAATTGATATGTAAATTAATTTTATTGTAATATCTTGTAGAGCCGACCTATTAAAATTGGTCTTAGGTTATGGTATAAATGTAAGATCTTATTTGTAAGATCAAATGTGGAATGCGAAAAAGGATTGTGTGAAGGTATATGCGAGAATAAGCAGAGCTATACACACAGACATCATTTGAAGATTGAAGGAGGGTTTTTGAGAAGACAATCAGAACTACACCAGTACTGAATCCAGCATATGAAGATGTTATTTTGAGCAGTACATTCTTATTTGATTTAACCATCCAACTGTAGTCAGTGTGACTCCCATTTTGTGATTGAGCAGTGAGCTCTAGGCACTTGGCCTTTCTGCATGTGCAGACCCCATTTGTATACACTTACTATCTACAGTAGTATCATCTGATTGTGGGTAAGGTTTCCCACCATGGTTTTTTCCCTTACGGGGTTTCCACGTACAAATATTGGTGTTATGTGTTGTGGATGACTTTGTATTTATGTTTCATGCATTAATCCTTACTGGTATAGCAATTAACTATTAAAACTGTCTACCAGCATACTGGACTGGTTTACCGGTATTAAGCATTAAGCTAGTTAAGTAGTTTTTGGTTTGAATTTATTTGACAACTGATTCACCCCCCCCTCTTAGTTGTCTCCGGGACCTAACAGGTTTCACACCAAACACCAACTTTTGAGTTCAATACTTATGGAAAAATAATAAACAAGTGAAAAAAAAATTCTGAAAAATATCTACTCAATAGGAATTGAAGTCCTCTTTCCAACAAAAAAAAAGAAATTTGATACATACACAACAAGTTACGAGTGACCAAATGAACATATATCAAAATTACAATTTACTCAAATTCAAAACTTAATAAAATATGAAATAGTGTAGATAATGTTATGAAACCAATTGCAAACATTAGACATGGATCTTACAAAACTAAATTCGAAAGAATCACATTCATATCTATTTTAGAAAAAAAGTTATGCCAATACCAAATGAGTATTACTCTTTAAAAATGTTATTTTTTGTAGAAAACTAGTTTTCGAGGGAGATAGAAAAATTAAAACAAATTAACTCTAAAAATTTTCAAAAAAAAAATATTTAGAATCTACACACAATGTCACAAATCAATAGCTCATATCATCTACAAGTTCCTTACGGTTTAACAATAATAAGTGCCTGAATGTGAATTTTTTCCTAAAAATGAATATTGCAGTGTCAAAGTTGGCAAAAACATGTAACCCACTGTTGTGAGTTCACCTTGGCACAAAAAAATTGAATAACGCATGTAAAAAGCATAAAATTGGAAAGCTCTGACAAATTAAGAAAAAAGTTCAAAATCAAGAAAAAATCGATGAAAATTTTTGACAGACTCACCATGCCTCCTATGTCACTTGGACGCTAGTATGATCAGAGCCACTCAAATAGGTGTTGTCATGCTCCAACACCTACCATCATGCTCAAAATGCTCACAGAAAGCTCTGAACTGCTCTGAATGCTATGAACTCAAATGAATGTAAATGAGCCAAATGAGGCTTGGATTTTCAATTTACAGGCAAAAAATTGGGTTTTTCCCTCCACAATGGTTGTGGACCCTATGAAGTTAAAAGCACTTGTAGGTCAGTCAAACGAACTCAAAAATTCATGAAATTAGAAACTATAACTCATTAGCATATTATCATTAAATTGCTCTCAATTTCATAATTTTTCGACCAATTTTCCGAGGGGGCACTTTTACAACCTGATATCACTAGGGCACACTGGGGTAGGAAATTTTTTCCCTTTCATTGAAACAATATCATTCCAAAATTGTTTGAAAGATGGGCAAATGTAAACATCTAAAAATTTATGATCACTAACACACTAATTATTCATCTTTATTATTTAAATAATTCTTTAATTATTTAATTAAGATAATGTTTATTCTTCTAAACTAATTTAATCATCACCTTTCATCATATTCTAATTATTCTATTTCGCTCCAATCAATTAATCATTTAACCTCCTTTTCTTATAATTAATTAAATATTTATTATTTAATTAACTTTGAATTAATACCTTTAATTGAATAATCTTTATTATTTAATTAATTTTAATTTCCTATAATTAAATAGTTTCTTTAAATTATTTAATTATCTAATTTATTCTTTACTAATTCAAATTCAGAAATTCAAATTCCCCAAATGCTAATTTCAGCTAATTTCAATAAAATGTACATTTCGTTTCATGATTTCAAAAATCCAAATCCAACTCAAATGCAAATGAAATTTAAAATTCAAATTAATTTCCTATAGCACATGTCAAAATCATAACTGGCACTAACTTTTAGTCTAACTGGCAATCACCTAGTTTTCTGACTAGGCAATCAATTTAGTCATCTCCCCAGTTAACTCAATAAACTCATCAGTCAACTTTTTGGATTAGACTCATCTATTCATTCATCTAATGAATCTATTTATTTATCTGATCAAACAATCCAGTCAACTCATCAATCAAATGAGTTCAACTCCCAATCAGTTCTGTCTCAACTAATATCAACTGGTGATTAATTTTGTTCTCAAATGCATCTTGACCATTCAATCTTCTCATTTGAAATCTATAAACTGAGCATCCATTTCCCAATTTCAATAGTTCCACCATCTTTGAAATTGTTATGCCAATCTTATGTACCTGAATCCCAACACAACACTGAGAGCCACACAACCACAACAATGCAGAAGAACAATGGAAACCAATTGGATCAACAAAGGGGGTTTCGATGTTCAAATTTATTGATTTGTTGATTTGATTAAGTTACTCTATTATTTATGTATTTAGATAGTTAGAGTTGAGTTCTAGTGGTTAGCTTATCTATTCTAGTTAATTATGCCTAAATTTCTTGTCACACAGTTACTTTATAAGCTTTTAGAGTATTATGCTTATGCATCTTCTTTTCAGAAGGTTGAGAACTTTGGGTCTAACAAACACTTCGATTTAGAAGACAATTTAAAACACTATCCAATCTTAAAAGAATGCGATAAATATAAAATTGAATATCAGATTTAATGCTAAAAGATGAAGCAAAATGAGTGCACAAATATGAAAATCTAAAACTGATGCAAAGACTCAATATCTAATCTAGAAAATCTTACATTGAAAACTTCCCCTAAGAAATAGTCTAAAATGTTGTAAATAGTCCAAAATTGTTGAAGACCAATAGACTGACTTAACTGGAATTTATATGGGCTCTCACACTTTTAAGATTCCCAATCCCATGGATTATATCAGCTAGAACTGATGAAAATTACAAGAAATTGATTGAATCCAATTATAGAGAGATTTTAGACTATTTTGATGGTTTTCTAATTTAGATTGTATGCTTTAGCCATGGAGAATTAAGAAATCTATACATACATCAGTCCTACATTATTATTGTTGGACACTTTTTCCAACATCATTTATAATGTTGATCGGTATTGAAAGAAAAGAGAAATATAATATTGAATGCACATGTGATTTTATTCTGTTCAATTTTTGGAAAGAAAACTAGTGAATGGACAAAACATGATACACAATCATATTATTTATAATCTATTCTACATTACTGGTGGATGATGTGGACTACGCAAAATTTCTCCCCTTATATAATTAGTTTATGAACAAGCCATTAAATTTGTAGTAGAATGATGGATGTTATCGTTCCTTGTTTCGAATGTATGACATTCGACAGGCCACTTGAACTACCAATTATGGTAGATTCTAGTTTAAATGCCTTGGTGTGTTGAAAAATATAAGAATTATTTAAAAAAAATTAATAGTACATTAATCAATAATAATTTTATATCTAGCTTTTAATATATATTATTAAAACAATTTGTTTATATTTATTTGAAGTTTTGTATTATTGATTTGGATAATATTTGATATTAACAGATTTGAATGTTAAACATTATGAATTTAATAATGTATATATAATTGTTGGTGTAATTTATGTATCATGTAATTACACTTTACTTAAGTTGACTTGGGTTAATGCATTTCATAGTAATTTGTATATGATACACCAAGGGAATTTCATATCTAGGGAATATGGTTGTCAGAGAAATTTCACCTTTGGTGGTGTTATCTTATTATCACATTTTCATATCCACTTATAATGGAATGATAATTCCACCTTCGATGGGTGATCCACCTTTAGTGGAATTGATATATTATTTCTCCTACCTATCCTTGTATCTTATTGGGCCACATGTCATGATTGTGTGCTCTCATCTTCCTATAGCCTTGCCTTTATAAGCAAGCTCGTGTACATTGTATGGTAGATCAATTTTTGCATCTTGATGAGAGTATAATTTGTTCTTGTCTATCTTGCTTTTGTGCTATTCAATTGGCCTCTACATCTTGGTTTGCTATTCAATTATTTTATGGTTTTAGAGCCATTAGGGTGCCATTGCATAGCCTTCTTGGAGAGATCTTGGTCCATTCGTAGATTCAAATATTTTCAGATGTGAGGAGTAGTAAATTTTTTGAGCATCCTACATTGAAACTGAGCTCACCATTGCATTCAAGAGCCTATTTCCATAATTTTTCCTATATTGGGAAAAAGATTTGTATGAAAACAAAAATTAGTAGGTAGGTCGTACTACCATACCTACTCGATGGTACAATTTTTCAAAAAATAAAATCAAATTGTAGGTTGAGTAGGATCCAAGAGCATTATAGGCTAGAGAACTTAACAACCACATCATTTGCAAAGAGAGATGAGGGTCCCTAAAATATTTATAGGGTCCCACATAGTAACAACACCATCTGAGGTACCATTAGTATTACTAATGAGGAAATTGACATCCATCCATAAGTAGGAAGCTACAAATTGAAAAGTACCTTTATTCATCTTAATTTCTTGGAGTAGGAATATATCAATCTTCTTCTCAAGGAGACTATTCTTGAGAGTGTTTTTCTTTTAAGGGATATTGAGGCCTCTCATATTCTACGAGAGGAACTTCATTTATGGATCTATGAGGAGGATTCTTGGGTCTTTTTCCTTCTATTTAAAATCTTTCTTGCAAATTCCCTTTGTAGTATAAAGCACTAGGAGTGACAAACAACTTTTGCATCTATCCCAACATCAATTTTCCTATTCTTAGTCTTCTTTTTCAGCTTGTCCATCCTTCCTTATCCAAGGTAACACTTGAACTAGCACTAGGGGATGGTACAAAACTAGTAGGGGACAAAACCAAAGATGAATAACAAATGTTAAGAAGTGAGGAGCTAAGAAGAGGTAACTTGGGAGAAAGTACTTCATCCACCTAGGTGCACTTATATCTAAGGCTTTGGACCAAACTAGAAAAATAAGGAATCTCTCCGTCGTCCAAGGAACAAAGTTGGTCTTTGGGCTCAGTATTAGCTACATAAGAGATGTGCTACAAAATAATAGTGGGGTCGCTTCCAAGAGATTTACAGTAGCCTATTTATGCTGGGTTTCCATTAGTTCAAGGATCTCCTCAATGAAAGGGTAGTCACTCCCCTTATCTATTTGTGGATGAACTAGGTCTTTTAGCTTTGGGGGATATTTCTTGGGGACTTTGCAGTTGGAAACAAGATGGCTCAATTTGGAACATTTTTGGTAGAAAATAATAACATTTTCATACAAAATGGGTTGGTTCCACTTTACTAATTTAGACTGGAGAGACATAAAACTAGAAAATATTTTATTAATTTCAACATTCAAACATAAGTGAGCAAACACTAACATGGATTTTAACTTTAGTCATCCCATTAGTAGAAACATAGTTCCCAAACAAGTTATCAATGCACTTGAAAATCTCTTCATCCCAAAACTCCAATGGGAGACCAGATAAGCAGATCTAGACAAGATATGTTTATTTAGATTTATAACTGGGTCAAATATTGGTTTCCACTAGCACAGGGATAAGTGATGTTTGTCATATGACCAAGGCCTCATGGTGAGGAAATCAATGAGGTGTTCCTCATCCATAAAATTAATGAGAAAAAGACTACCCAACATGGAAGTAGCAATGTCACTTCCTTTAAGTTTATAGTTTGTTGTATTCCATCGGCAAACCATGAGAATGGTTAGACAAAAGTAATTTTTTGGCCCAACCAGAGCATTGTTCATCGAGGAAATGATTCTATCAACTATTGAATCAAGTAGCTTAATGGAAGTTTCCTCTTTAGTATGAAGATATTCAGAGGTAGCCTCAAGGACAATAGGACTTGACTCCCCTCCAAGTAGAACATTCTTCTAGCCCCTGATATTTGAGATATTCAAAAGACCGTCAAGAGGCATGATCTTTAGATATTTGGCCACAAGAGATGACCCTTGACCTTATTGTCTATAATTATCCCTTCAACTAAATGGGTGTTGTCAACAAAACTTAGAACCTCCAGTTCAGGTATCTTACTAATCACCAAAGAAGAGTTGATAGGTGGACCAAAGGGTATCACATTTTCCTCAAAAGTAGGTCCCTCACATGAAGAAGAAGAAGACAAGGGTAGCTCAAGAGGAGTTTCAAAGGGCACGCTTCTTATTTTGTTTTTCTACTTATATTAGAACAGTACAAAAATAGAATTTCACTTTATTTATAAGAAATAAAATGAAGTCATCTTAAAGTATCTTTTGTAACTAAATAGTTGAGTGTTATATAAAACCACTTTGATTATTAAAATAAATAGTATATATATCAAAAAACATTAATTCGATTGAATTTTTTTTTTTTTCTACTTATATTAGAATAGTATGAAAATATAATCACTTTATTTTGTAAGAAATAAAATGAAGTTATCTTAAAATGTCATATTGTTCATAAACAATAGACAATGTTAAAACTAGATTCTTTCCATAAATTGCAAGTGTTAAACTTTGTTTGCATTGTCTTTGGCTTTACCTAAAATTTATAATTGTTGAATATATACATGCAAAGATAATACTATGGACACCATGGCCACTTTGGATGTAGGAATTGGAAACCTCAGATGTTTGAGAAAGAGGGATTGCCTACCCATTAGTGTCCAAAGACTCCTCATTGAGGAAAGTAGATCCAATCCGCACATAGGATGATGAGAAATTGTTGGGCTTGGCTTCTACGAAACCCTCTTTTCTCAATACTTTTGGAACAAAGTTTAAGAGGCAACATAAACAGTTTCAAATTTTTGAGGCGGGAGATGCATTTGAATTTCATGATGAATAGACAGGACAATGAGATTCCTTATCATGTTGTTTGGGGGTGAAGGCCGTCGAGTTGATGTGGATGCCTTGGATTTAGTATAATAGGTCTAGGTGGAAGAAGGGGTGGGGCCCTCCTTATAGTGGACATGTTATTAAGGGGGGTGAACGCTACTGAGATGATGTGAGTGCCCTGTTGGTACTACAACAAGCCTAGGTGGAAGGAAGGGTGGGGCCCTCATTATAGTGGGTATGCTATCATGAGGGTGAAGGCTACTAAGATGACATGGATGCCTTGGTAGTGGTACAACAAGCTCAGGTGGAAGAAGGGGTTGGGCTCCTATTAGAATGGGATGGATCAAGGGGTTGATGTGATGAGGTTTCCTTTCATGCATGGTATGCATTCGTGGCTAACTTCGAGGATCATTTTATGATGAAAAGATGTTATCAATTTTCACATAACCCTACCAATGATGTGACACAAAATTGCAAGAATAATTTTTTTTTAATGATTCCTTTATGTGATGTTAATTTTCATGCATGGCAAACCTTGCGTAATCTTATACAAGGTACTATGGGTGAGGGTTGGAACATTCAACATTTAATGTTGACACCAAACAATTGTTGCCCTAGTTGGCATGCATTTAACCAAGTGTCAATCAAAGCCAAAGCATTAAAGCCTTTTTTATAGACTATTTTTAGATAGTTAAGAAAAGATAGGACTAAATCTCTGAGTTGGGTTCTCTCTGCTACTATGTTATGATGATTTTGATCATGGGTGGGGACAGGGTAAGAATTGAGCCTAGCACTCATACTAAATTCAAAGGGAAAGCCATTGTGCATGGCATATCTACAGTGAGAGAGGGCTGGTATAGTTTATTGAAAGTATAAATGGATATGTCGAGAACCTATCTCTCCAGTTTTTCAAGTCGTGGGATGTTAGGAGGGTTAAGGTGAGGGGTATATCATTTGAGATTAGCGAGGAGGTCATAGTGAAAGCAATGGAGCTCTACACAAAAGGGAGAAAATGAAGAAAACAAAGACAAGTGATTGATAATGAAAGTATATCCTAATTCTTCTAGGAAAATGAGGAGCTTGTAAAACTTCATGAAGTATTTTCTAGAGCTGACCCGCCTGACCCATGGAACCAGGTTTGCCTTATGATAATGAAATTCTTTTCTTTAGAGGGTAAGTTCAATGTTTATTGTACTATTATCACCTACCCTTTCTTAACTATTTTCAAAATCATAATTTGTTCTCCTTATTTTTTCTATTAAATTCTCTATAAATTTTGGTTGATGATTCTATTTAGATGGGCCAGAAGCCCATCCCTCTCTACCAAGGCTCGATCTTTCGCCTCTACAATTTCCACCTAGTCCTTTGCCCTCCTAAACAACTAGTGGCTATGGAAGCCCCTTGCTTTGAATTGTCCCTAGGTGCTACTATCCTTGATTCCCTGAGCTCTAGTAAAAATAAATGCCTATGAATCCCAATTGTCATCAAAACCCTATCTCATCCCGACTCCATTGGTACCCCAACCCATGACATGGTGGTTGAAGGTGTCTATGATCTCAAATGGTCAGCTACCACCTTCGTTGTGGACAAGAATAGGAAACCCCAGAGACCTTCCCCTTTGGCAAAAAAATCCAAGATAACCATCTAGGATGTTGCCAATGATGCAGAGGTGGAGGTGTGTGAAGATGATAGCAAGAGTGGGTGTACCAATTATAAATGCTCTAACAGATTGGTTGGTTGTATAGTTGGTGAAATTCAAGGAAAAAAATTGGTTGACTGTAATGAGGAATCAGAGGAGGAGGACGTTGTTGAAGATGATGATGGTGTAGAGGACACGGGGAAGGATGAGATTTCAGCCAAGTCCACTAGTGATAGTGATAAAAATGAGCTTTTGGACCTAACTCAAGAAGCTATGCTAGAGGAGAAGACACTCGCCAAGGGGGGGATGCA
Source organism: Cryptomeria japonica (assembly GCF_030272615.1). NCBI lineage: Eukaryota > Viridiplantae > Streptophyta > Pinopsida > Cupressales > Cupressaceae > Cryptomeria > Cryptomeria japonica. The sequence continues at coordinate 522,366,590 of NC_081415.1, forward strand.
CGCAATTGTGCTAATGGTAGGACTGCTTTGGAGGACTTGGAGGCCCTGAAGATGAAAGTGTTGGAGATGGAGCAAAAGATGGTCAGTGTTTGTAGGTTCAACCTATGGATGATGCATAGCTCAACCACTTCCGTGTTCCCAATGTAGACAAAAGTGCTCGGTACAGATACTAAAAAAGAGAGAAACTATAAGGAACTCTTTAAGTTCCTCATTGAAGATTGGAACAATGTGCTCAAGTAGCCACTAGTTGGCCAATTTTAGTTTTTAAGGTCTTTTATTATATTCTGCTAAGACTTTTTAACTATCTTTTGATTTGCTATAAGTATGTTATCAGTTGTTAATACTGTATATAGAGTTTTAGTGTAAAGGGTCAACACACTTATTTTGCTGCTTCTAATATCAAAAACATTATGCACTATTTATGTACAAAATGACACTTTAAGTTAATTTCATTTTAGTTCTCGCAAAATGAAATAAACTTATATTTTCATACTCTTCTAATATAAATCAAGAATACAATAAAAATCTTAATTAAAAGATAATCAGAAATAGCTAAATAAATGAAATTAATGATACTAAATAATCGTGAATAAAAAACTATTCTAGTCACTTTCTTCAATGAAATTCTCGTGGTCGCTATGGATGCTCCAAATAAAACACATGTTCTTCTAATGCAAAAGCTGCTTTCTTCCCCGTCGGCGTATTTGTTTATAACTACAAAAGCTTTACAGGTCACACCGAATGTTAAAAATATGCTCTTCAGAAATAGATGAGAAGAAAACAGCAAAACTGTCCAGACTAAGCGACAATGCCAGCTCTCCATTCTCTCTATATATAGTTTTAAAACAAATGTTTAGGTGGACTCATTAATTAATAAAACAATAGCCATTATCACGGTCACAGCAAATAACACGTGATTGAGTTTTTCATGGATAACGTTAGGTTTCCCATCCTTTTTATATGAGACCAACTCCAAATCACAGCAGGCGAACAAATATTTGTGGCCTTCTGAAAGCTCTACATTGAGTTCCGATGGGCAAAGCCAGTTTTCTCCCTTTCATTCTCCTCCACCTCTTCCTCCTTGGGTTGGGAAAAAATGCCTCTGCAGGTAGGTATTCTGTTAATGGGTGTTCTGCTTGGAGAACCAACGTGGAGAGTAACAATGCCATTGGTTGGAAAGTGGTGCCTCCACGCTGCGTCTCCAACGTGGGAAAATACATGGAAAGGGGACAATACTTGCTGGATTTCAAAATAGCCATTGAACAAAGCCTGGCTTACGTTAAGGATTTGGAGTTGAAAGGCGACGGGAAGGATGCTTGGGTTTTTGACATTGACGAAACGACATTATCAAATCTGCCATATTACAGAAAACACCAATATGGGTATGAAAGTTCTTCGTTTTTTTCCTCTTCATGTCGATTCAGCTGCACGAAGTTTTGAGTCACACAGTTTGCGTGTTTATTTGCAGGGGAGAGGCTTACAATTCTACGTCGTTCAACGAATGGGTAGAGGAAGGAACGGCCACTGTTTTGCCATCATCGTTGCAGTTGTATAATGTTTTGCTGAGGAAAGGCGTCAAAATCTTTTTCATTACCGGAAGAGACGAAGATTATCGCGAGGTCACAACGAAGAACCTTGTGGCAGCCGGTTACAGAAAATGGTCGGGCTTAACCTTGAGGTATGTTGTTATGACTTACAACTGGGAATGTTTTTTTCTTTTGCATTTTTTAATGGCGGCGTGTTTATATTGCAGGGGTGACAGCGATCAGGGAACGACAGCAGTGGAGTACAAATCGGGGAATAGGGGGCAGATTGTGAAGAAAGGGTATCGGATTTGGGGGAATGTTGGGGATCAGTGGAGTGATTTAACTGGAACTTATGTGGGCTCTCGCACTTTTAAGCTTCCCAATCCCATGTATTATATCAGCTAGAACTGATGAAACTTAGTAGTCTCTTGATTGAATCCGATTGCAGAGAGATTTTAGACTGTTTTGGTGGTGTTTTAGTGTGGATCGTATGCTTTAGCCGTGGAGAATAAAGAAAGATAAGTCAGTCGTCCATTATAACTGTCGAACACTTTTTGTCAAGCATCGTTTATAATGTTGTTCGGTATTGAAGGAAAGGAGAAATGTAATATTGAATGGACCTGTGACTTCGTTCTGTTCAATTTTTTGGTAAGCCAACCAGTAAATCATGTGGAGTGGACTGCTCAAATTTTCTGCCCTTTGAAACTTATTTTATTGAACGGGCCATCGAATTTGTAGGAGTAGAAAGATTTGAATGTTATTGTTTTTCTTTTCAAATGTACGACATTTGGAAGGCCACTTGAACTGCAAATTATGGTAGATTCCAGTTTAGCTGCTTTGTGTTCAAAATATAAGGATTATTTAACAATTTTTAATATTGAAATAATCATTAATAATTTTATATCCTATTTTTAATAAAAAATATTAAAATAATGTTTATATTTATTAGAAGTTTTTTATTATTGGTTTGTATAATATTTGATGTTAATAGATTTGAAAATTATAAATTATAAATTTAATAATGTATAAATGATATATATATATATATATATATATATATATATATATATATATATATATATATATATATATATATATATATATATATATATAATTTGTGTTTCATACATTTTGTTTTTAAGAAGACTTATATATTAATCATTTAAAGCATTTATAGATGAAAGTGGGATCCAAATGGATGCAACAAATTACTTTTAACACTTTTATAATACAAATATCTAGATGGAAGTATTATCTAGGTACAATATAATTTTATAGTATACATGTTTATTAATGGTATATACATTTGGTAAGGTGTTTTTCTATCTTTTTATTTATTTTTATCGACAATTGTGAATGGTGAATAATTTGGTATACATTTCTTGAAAAAAAATATTAGCTATAAATTAATGTTTATAATAAATTTGGATGAAAGAAATATTACAAATTTCATAATAATATTTTTAAGTAGTTCAAAGAACTAAACTATATCGAATAAAAATGGTGTTGTGTGAGGACGAAGAATGTAGGCCGTGACCTACATGAGGCTATTTCGGCTTCTGCATGCACCTTTTCCCTTTGTTTTTGCGTTTGGAGCTGGGAGGTATGTGTGGGACATGGGTTGTTGGGGCTACGTGAGGTTTTAGGGGTATGATTCGGGGGTGTGTAGGGCATTTTGTGGTTTGGGTCTGTTTTTTCGTGGGGAGGTCTTTGCATGGTGGAGATTCATTTTTCTTCCAATATGGTGGTGGCTTGACGTGATAAGGTTCATAATGACTCATGATTGGGCATGCATGCGCAACGGCCAGAGACGTTCTATGCGAGTTTCATATTGGAGCTGACATTCCCTCATTTGAAAGTTTCTTAGAATTCGCATTCCTTTGTCTACATTTGAAGCTTGGATTAGGCGTTCATGCCAGATTGAAGGAGATATGAAGATTATGATTGCCGCTAACAGTTATTTTATGGTTGTTTCCTCCAATATGGCTGATTGAAATTAGGTTTTTGAACGTGGTCCATATTTTTAAAATCATGTTGGGCTGTTTATTAAACCCTGGCATATGGGTTTTAATTCGATTGAAGAGCTACCTTCTTGGGTCCCTATTTGGGTTTGTTTGCCTCAGCTCCCCTTGAAGGTTTGGAGAGAAGATATTTTACAATGAATTGGTGCTCTTCCAGGGAAACCTGCCGCAGTAGCTCAACAAACCCTTGATAAGAAGGTGATTTCATTCACTTGAATTTATGTGGAGATTGATCTGAATAATCCCTTGCCAAATTCATTAGAAATTTGTCTTGGCTCTTCATCAAGGATACAACAGTTAGCTTATGAATCTCTTCCTTTCTGGTGTTGGATCTGTCATGAGTATTGTCATCTTCAGCGGTAATGCCCTAAGTTTCATAAAGAATGTCGATCTTCTAATCACCCTTCTTCATCATCTCAGCCTATGGGTAATGAAGACATGGGGAAAGCTCCCATGAGGGAGGGAGATTTGGGTAAGGATAAGGATGGTTTTGTACCAGTTAAAACTAGGGCTAAGGGACATGATCAGAAGAGGACTTTAAAGAATCGACAGATTGTTGATGGCTTTAACTGATTTGAAGTGTTAGATACTTTAGCCTTGGAGGAAGGGATTTCACCAAATATCACTTTTGCAGCTGTTGGTGTGGGTATGGAGCTTATATTGGCTCCAGGGTAAGATCTTGTTCTTCGTGGAGTGCAAGATCAACAAGAGACCTTGCATGATCCTATGTAAGATGATATTGTTTTGGTTGTTTTGGCTAAGGAGGTTTTAGCTTCTAATAAGAGTAAGGGGTCTCCTCAGGGCTTGGGGCTGCAACAATGCTTCCTTAAGAAAGGTCCTTAGGACAACTCTTCCAAAGGGTGTAAGAAGGATCTCGAGAAGATCAAGATTACTAGAGATTTATTGGTGGAATTAGGGTGTGTTAAGCCCATTGATGTTCACTTTTCTCAATCCCCTCCATGATTATTCTCTCTTGGAATGTTAGGGGGTTTAATATCACCTCCTATTGAAAGGCTATTCATGATTTGGTGGCAGTTCACTCTCCGGACATCTTGTGTTTAGGAGACTAAGGTTTATGTTGATGTCATGCTTCAGTATGCTTCTTGTATTTGGTATTTTAGTTAATGTTAGTGCATTGGATCTCAGGGTAATTCTAGAGATTTGGCTCTGTTTTGGGATCCACGCAAGATTGCTTCCCTTTGGCTGATTTCTATTCATTTTTCTATTTCCATGGTTGCTTCTGCTTTAGATTTTGGTGAGATTATTCTAATTACTAATGCTTATGCTCCAATTGATTTTCGTGGTAAAATCCAGCTTTGGGCACATATAAGGTATGTTCGTTCATGTGCTCCTTATCTTCCTTGAATTTTAGGAGGTGATTTTAATTCTATGTTGAGTCTGGAAGAGAAAAGAGGGGGTTTGCCTAGGTTAGGTCCAATTTCTGATCTTTTTCGAGCTCAGGTGGATTCTCTTACTTTAGTGGATGTTAAGCCTTCTAATGGGACTTTCACTTGGAATAATAGATGAAGTGGAGAGGAAGTGATGTCTAAACGACTGGATAGGTTTCTTTTCTCCTATTTCTGGGTAGGTGGTGGCTTGGTTACTAGTTCTAAAATTCTTGACTGGAGAGGTTTTGATCACTGGCCAATTAAATATTTTGATTCTTCATTTGTTGCTCCAAAGAATCCTCCTTTTAAATTTCAGCTTATGTGGATTCGAGACTCTTCACTGCATGATTTAGTAGCTAAGTGTTGGAGAGAGGGAGGCCCTGCTTATGGCACAACTATGTATTTCTTTGTGAAGAAACTTTAATATGTCAAATATCACCTTAAGAGATGGAAAAAAATTTATTTTGGTAAATTTAGGTCTAGAAAGAGGAATGCTTTGGATCTTCTTTCTGTTATTACTCACCAGATTCAGGATAATGGTTTCTCGGGTGCTCTAAGAAAAGTTGAATCCCTAGCTATGTGAAATGTTGACGAGTGGGAGCTTTGTGAGGAGATTTATTGGAAACAGAAGGCTCCGATTGATTGGCTTTAGGAAGGGGATAGGAATACTACTTTCTTTCATCATTCTATTCAATATTGTCACAATAAGGGGTACATTTCCTCTCTAGTTACCTCTGAAGGGCTTCGGATTTCTTCTCTATCGACCATGTCTCATGAGGCCCATCATTTTTTCTTTTCTCTTTTTATTGAAGATTCCCCTCCTACTGTTGAGGAGGAAAATTTGATCCTTTCTTGCATTCCCTTTCTGGTCACCAATGTGATGAATGATTATCTTATTCATCCGATTTCACTGCCTATGTTAGAGGAGGTGGTGTTTGGGATGAACAAAGGTAAAGCTCCTGGCCTGGATGGTTTTCCTGTTGAATTTTTTTAGGAGTTTTGGGATATTATTAATTTGGATCTATTGGAGGTTGTTTGAGAATATCTTCATAGTAAACAAATACTTCGAGCCTTGAACTCTACCTTCTTAGTTCTCATTCCCAAAAAGAAAGGTGCTGATAAGCTTGAATTATTTCGACCTATTGCACTTTGTAATGTGGTGTATAATATTATCAGTAAATTAATTGCAGAGAGGCAAAAAACTCATCTTCCTATTATGATTTTGAAAGAACAAGGGGGTTTTGTGGATGGTAAACAAATTCTAGATGGGGTGGTGTGACTTCTGAGGTTATTCACTCTATGGAAACTTCAAAGGAGAGATTTGTGTTCATCAAATTGGACATGGCCAAGGCTTACGATAGAGTTAAATGGAGTTTTTTCCAAAAATTTCTCTTAGCCTTTGGTTTTAGTCTAGCATGGGTGAGTTGGACTATGAGTTGTGTTACTTCTTCATTTGTCTTTGTTATTGTGAATGGAAAACCTTTAGAGCCTTTTGTTGCTTACCGTCAGCTTTGCCAAGAGGATCCTCTTTCCCCTTACCTATTTATTATTTTGGCTGAGGGTCTGGGTTGTTTTCAAAAATATCGAGCTTCTCAGGGCTCTTTTCATGGCTGCAAATGGGGCATTGGTTTGTCTCAGCTCTCACATCTCCAATTTGTGGATGACACTACTCTAATTAGATTGGATCGTCTTTGGGAAGCTGAATCTTTTCGTCAAGCCTTGGATATTTACCTTGCTGCTTTAGGTCAGAAAGTCAATGAGCATAAATCATTCATTTTCTTTTTTAATACCCCTCAAGCCATTTAGGGGCGTATTGTTGATATTCTACAGTTTCATATTGGGCCCCTACCCTTTATTTATCTGGGCATTCCTCTTACTATTGGTAGACTTCTGAAGTCCTCTTAACACATTCTATTTGACAAGTTGTGTCAAAAGGTTAATCATTGATTTCACCGGTGGTTATCTACTACTACCTGATTGACTCTTTTAAAGTCTGTTATTCAAGCTCTTCCTATCTATAGGTGTTTTGTTCAAGCTTCTCCCATGTATTTTCTTCAAAAATTTGATGCCCTCTATCGACAATCTTTAGAGTGGTAATTTGTCAATTGCTAAATTGGAGCCTTGTGAAGTGGGAAACTATGTGCAGACCTAAGAATGAGGGTGGCCTTAGCTTACGATCTTCTATTTGAATTGGCAAGCTCTTGCTGCTAAGTTGTATTGGCACTAGTGTACTAGCCAGAATTTTCTATGGGCTTGTATTCTCACCCATAAGTGTCTTAAAGATATTAATGTGTTTGATGTTCCCTGTTTTCCTTTGGTGGGACGAGGCTCTATGATTTGGAATACTTTGAAACTGGCGACTCAATTAGTTAAGAATGATCTCTTTTGGATCTGTCATAGGGGTTCACAGGCTCCTTTTTGGCTGGATTCTTGGGATGTTCATCCTTCTATCCTTTCTACTCATCCTCACCTTCAGCCCCTTTGTGATAATTTTACTGCTACTGGCTGGGACATTGTTGACCATTATAAGATTGCTTATAATTGTGGGTTGGTGGCTCGTTTTCACTGGGAACATCCTTCTTAATGACTGCTAGGAGGATATGAGGAAGATAGAAAAGAACTGACACAAATTCTAGAGTCTCATGAGTGCACTTCCTTGGTTGGGACTGATGTTTTGGCTTGGGCAAGTAGTGATTTGTTTGAAATTTTTTATGTATATATAGGCTATGTTGAGCTAGTACGACAAACTTTTGGGGAAATTTAGGTTCCTTGGTGAAAGCAAGTTTGGTACAAGTTCTCATGGCCCAAGTGCAATTTTTTCATGTGGTTGGTGGTTCACAACTAGTGTCTTACTTGGGATAATTTATGCAAGCCTGGTTTACAAGCCCCCTCGATGTATGTGTTGTGTCATAATTGTGAAGAAAGTGTCTCTCATCTCTTTTTCTAATGTTCCTTCACTAGACATATTTGGCACTTTTGGTTGGATGTGTGGAACCAAGCTTGTTGGGATGTCTCTTCTTTGGCTAAGTTTATTGTTCGATGGGACAACGCCCCTATCAAAATCTCTTTTCTTCAAGTTGCTTGGACTCTTGGACCTTCTTTTATTATTTGGCATATCTGGTTGGAGAGGAATTTTCTGATCTTTCAAGATGTTTTGCTGGGGACCCACCACTTATGGTGGAAAATTCTCCACTCTTTGGGAGAAACCGTTTCGGCAAAATGTGACTTGACAAAGGCTGTAGATCTTGGTGATGTTATTTGCTACAATAGTCTCCATCTTCCTCCTCCACAAGGCCAACTTATGAGAAATAGATGTAGACACCCTCTTCAAATGATAAATAGGGTGGGGAGGTGGAGCCCTACTCCACAGGGCATTCTCAAAATCAACACAGATGGGTTTTCTCAGGGAAAACCTAGTCCTACTGGAATTGGTGGAGTTGGTAGAGATAGCTTGCCAAGGACTGTTCAGTTTATTTTTTCTATTTATAAAGGTCATCATACTAATAATTTGTTGGAGGCTCTTTCTATTTTATATGATGTGGAGCATGCTTGTCATCTTGGATGGAGTAGGCTAATTTGTGAATCTAATTCGTAGGTGGTGGTGCATTTGTTGACTCGACAACATTGTACAAATGTTAGTTGGCAGTTAGTTTTGGTTGTTAACCAGATTCTTAATTTGTGTGCGTCTTTGGATTCTGTTACTTTCACACATATCCCTCAGGAGTTGAACGGATTAGCAGAGTGTCTTGCCAAATGGGCTTTTGATCAAATGCTAAACTAGAATATTGTGGCTAAGGGTCAATTACCCCTGGGTTTGTTGCAACAATTAGATCACTTAGTTGAACTTGATAGGGTTGTTTGATGCCTGTTCTTTGTATTTCTTCTTGTTTGAATAAATTTTAACCCCTCTTATTTTCAGAGTAGCTAAAGAAAAACTAAACATATAACACTTTGTTGTTGCAAGTCAATATGTATTACAAGGGTCAATTATTATAATTTTAAATCTCTTAATAATGTCATTTGTTTTATGCAATCTTTTGATAGTTTGATTTCCCTTTTAAAGACATGATTTTCATATAGACTATCAATTCCTATGTGATTCAATTTTCTTAATAGTATATCCTTAGTCCACATTGAACTTTGAAATAAGTTTTTTTCTTCACAACACTTTCTATGTGTTTTGTTAATTTTGGATTTGGTTGTGAAAAGGGGATTTTTTTAACAAACTATTTTGTGTACAATTGTAGTTTCAATCCTTACCTCATCTTCATTGATTATAATATTATGCCAATTTATTTTTTTGATTTTTCATGGTTATGTTACCATGAGATTTTTTAAACCTTTCTTGTGCTCTTGAAAGGACTTGTATAGAAATTAATATTACTTGAGTGCAAACTCTTCATGACAAGGTTGTTCCTAATATTGCATTATAGAAAGAGGTCAGTTGACCATTATGACAATATTTGACATGATATAAATTTCTTTGATAGTAGTTGTAGATCAATAAATAATAAATAGGTCTATCGATTCAACTTGCATGCATTTATCCCATTTGCATTTCTATGTTTTTCCATTTCATAGAATAGTTTATAGGTGTGTATGCATTGATTTCAATCTTGTATTTTTTTATTGGAATCATTAAATAGATTATATAAAAGAGTAGATACATATCAACCAATCCCTTAAGAAATAAATAGATGAGTAGAGGAAACAAACTCCATGCTTTCTTGTTGCAATTGTAGTCCTTTATAAGAATCATGAATATGAAAAAGCTATCTTGCGTATGCTTAAATTGGAGGGTTCATAGTTGAAAGGAAAAAAACTCATCAATTAAAACATAACACAAAGAAATGAGAAAATAAATTGAATATGGTATTACCTTACTTGATGCATAGATAAATAAATAAGTAAATAAAATCAGACAAAAATTAATCAAACAAAAATAGGTTGGGTGATAATTTCAAAAATAAAGCCAACCTATGACCACTAGTTGCTAAGGGTAACCTTGCAAGTTATGTGGAAGGAATACAGGTCTTTGATCCTGATCTCTCCAAAAAAATTTCTCAATCGTGCAAGAAGGGAGAGGTAAAAATTGAGGGACTTGCCTTTAAAGTCTCTCTAGACATGATCACTATTATTACTGGGTTATTGTTGGAAGGACTAAATTTTCCTAAGAAGTTGAAAGGGTCTTACAAAGATGAATTTAAGAGGTTCTTCAATCTTCGAAAAGGGATTTTGAGATTGTAGAGGGTATAATTTAGAGAAGACCTCCCGAGGGTCTGGAAGGATGCAACCCTATTGCTCATGAAATACTTCACTTTGGATGGAATATTTAAAATATTTCATACCCAGATCTTCCTTATGTTGAATCATGTAAGGACTAATCATTTTGTTCAGGAGGAAATTGAACACAGAAAGGTGAAGCAAAAGAAACACATGGAGTCTCCCTCTGTAATGATGGACCCCCCTGCCTCAGTGGTCAAGGCTACCTTGAAGCCTGGCACTCCAACCTTTGCAAAGGATTTTAACAAAAATATTTCATTTTTTGATAAATTCATAGGTCTATGTAAAGATTGGAAAGAGCGTAATTCCTCCATCTAGTACACCATCCCTTCAGGTCATTGGTAGGTGGTTGGTCAATTTTTTCTTTTTGGTTGTCTCCGGTCTTTGTCTGATTGTTGGGTAGTTTTTAGTGTGTTTTAGTGTCCTTATTTTTTTGGCTATGCGAGAATTCCTCATGCACCCTAGGTGTTTCTCTTTTAGTAGATATCTAAAGGTTTGGGCCCATCCTACTTTTATTAATCAAAACAATAGGTTGGGTGATAACACCTAGAGCAAACCAAATTCTCTCAATCACTAATTTATAGTTTAGGCTGAATTTGATGAGAAAATTTTCAATAAAAAGAATATCCTTAAACTTCAGGTTAGAGTTATTTGGAAAATACATAATGTCTTACAACATGGACACTATTTTTTAGATTCTACTTCCGATTTTTATTTATTTTTAGATGCTACTTCATATTTACATTAGAATTTCTTCATCTTGAAATTCAAACCACACTTGAGTATAGGCTTATAAAAATAATAAATACTTTATTCTTTAATATTTTATATTGAGGATTTAAAAATTCATAAATGGTCTACATAGTTTGTGATGGGTGTGCATGGTTTCAAGATTCTCCTACAATAGGATGGACATGTACATGATCAAGTTCTACTTGACACCAAAATGACTCCTCCTCCTATGTACTTAGAATTTTATGGAAGAGTTATAAAATGTGTATGATATATTAAATATATTTGTATGGAGCTATAAGTTGAGGATAACAAAATTCTATAACAATTTGAATAGTTATTTTGAAGTTTCATAACTCTTGATTAGGAAGAAGCTACATATTTGTGCAACTTTTTTCCCAATTAGATTTATTGTTTTATGCATGATATATTATAGCCATTGGTTCTCCAACAAGAGGCTTTGAGACCCTTGTATGATTATATTTTTACATTTTCACTTTGTTTTATAAGGAAAATAGGAAATAATTGTTTGTATACATCACATATTTTTTTTTTAAATAAAAGTTGTTGCACAATTATGTATCTAAGGGGAGTATGCTTTATGGGAGATTTTAATTTGTTGTGGCATGTCTTTTTGAGGGGGTACCCTTCATTAAAGTTAGAAATAGAATTATAATGACATTCTTTGGTACACTACAACACAACATTGATTCTAATGACATTATCATCTCTAAAAAAATACACGAAAGTCTTGATCATTGTCTACTGTATTTCTTAGGTTTTTCATATTTTTAACTAATAAGAATTATTGTTAAACTAGAAACTGTATGAGAGGTTTAGGAGTAGTTTTATGTTTATGGTGTAAGTACTTTGGTGGGATGTGTCATATTAGTACAAATGAAAATGCTTGCTTCTTATGGAAGAAACTCTCCATAATTACAAGCAAGTAGGATGTGTACTTTTTTGTATTTTGTATCCCTCCATTATCATTCAACTGCTCTATTATTTTAGATAGTGAACCTTATTAGTATTTATATCACATGATATGCAAGCTCTCACTTTGGGAAGGTTTATATGATTGAAAAATTGAATAAATGTATAGGAATACAAAAATATTTCATTCATGATTTGTCACATTATACTCTTCATGCAACTACTATTGATCTAGATTTTTTTAGATGCATTCAACCTCTATGGATGAAGCACACATGGATTTTCTTGATCTTTGATTGACATGGATGGATCTCAAAAAAGTTATATTTTAGATAACTTATCTTCTCCCAAATTCACATACCATTACATTTGTAATGATAAGTATGGGGCTAGCAGAGTTTCTTGTATCTTGATTTCTCATTACATCATGCTTGATATTTCATATCTCTATGTCTAACATTGCATGTTGTTAGCTAACTATGAATATAAACTTTAACCTCAACATCCATGTATCATAACCCCCATGTTTATTGTTGTTACAAGTCCTTTCACTTTTGTTTAGTTTGAGTCATTTCATAATATGTATGTTAAACATCTAAAAGAACTTCTTCTTGACCTTACTTTTTTGCACATAAGAATTCTAATTCATTAGCCAATATCTTGTAGATTGGTACTATAAATGTGTCCCCATTATATATCTATACAATTAAAAGTCAAAGAGTTGATATGTGTCATACTTATTAAGGGTTTGATAGAAAATGTTAAAACCTTCATTACACACTAAAATGCATCCTTGAAGATGACCCTATTATTGCTAAGAGTGTTCACAACACTTATGAAAGTCTTCTCCAATGTAAAATGAGATAAAACCTTTTTACACATCATTAGAACATACAATCCAATTTTTAATACAAAATGACCCTAAACTTTTTGATATCGCACCCATCCTCATGAAAACATTTATTTTTTCACTATCTAGAAGTTTGATGACTTCCATGACCTTAACAATTAGAAAATATATGTCATCCACATTTACTTTTTCAATGCTCATGATCAAAGTAGAATCGAATATGATCACTACATGACTTTGGAAAACATTATCTTGGAAGTCCATCATGCAAGTGAATCAATTTATTGTTACTTTATAAGCGGGTCCAACAGATTCCATTTACAAGATTGTTTAAAACATTGTCCAATCTTGAAGAAATAAGATAAATATAAAACTAGCATACTTATATTTTATAAATAAAATTTACATAGACAATGTTGAGAGATATCAAATTTTAAAAAACTTTAGCATAGATTAATAAATTTCATATGATTAATAGTTATTAGAATTTAGTTTTTAGAATATGAAATGATTTGCATGCAAAAAAAAATAGAAGTTTCTTTTAAATCTGTATTTAAAAATATAATTTTTTTTACATTTAATAAACAATAATAATAGAAAGTTGCTTTTTAATTTAGATTATAGTCTTTAACTTATTTTTAAATTATCCATTACCTAGTCATAATAAATATTAATAATAGAAAGTTGCTTTTTAATTTAGATTTTAGTTTATATTTTTAAATAATCTGTTATTTATGTGACGTAATTAAATATCAGATTTAATATTAAAAATGAATCAAAATAAATTGACAAATATAAAAATCTAAAACTGATCTGACATTTTAATCTGGCCGTAAGAGTGACTAAAATGTGGGTTCTCACACTTTAAGATTCCAAATCCCATGTATTACATGGACTGCTCATTATTGTTTCTCATTTGGAATGTACGATATTCGATAGGCCACTTAACTGCAAATTATGGTAGATTCCACTTTAGATGCTTTGGTGTGTTGAAAATATAAGGATTATTAAACAATTGTTAATATTGAAATAATCAATTATAATTTTATATCTAATTTTTAATGTAAAATATTAAAATAATTAGTTTATAGTTATTAGAGGTTTTTTAATTATTGATTTGGATAATATTTAATGTTGATAGATTTGAATATTAAGAATTAAGAATTTGGTAATTTATAAATAATAAACAACTAGGCTTCATATTTACATTTTTTTTTTCTTTCAAGATGATTTATACATTAATCATCCAAAGCATTTATAGATGAAAGTGGAATCTAAATGAATGCAACAAAAAAAATTTAATCAAATTAATTCATTTAAAGTTTTATTATAGAAATATTTCATTGGAAGTATTATCTATTTTATAGTATTTATGTTTATAAATAGTCTATACTTTTGACAAGGTATCTTTTTATTTTTTCTATTGACAATTGTGAATGGTGAATAATTTGGTATGTGTGTCTTTTACATTTTGGGAAGCTAACAAAAATTATGTTTTAAAAAATAAATAATTTGTTGTGTCTTTTAATAAATTCGAATGAAGAAATCACACAAATTAAATGATAATATTTTTAAGTAGTTCAAAAAATAAAAACATATGACACTTCACTTTTACAAGTCAATATATGATACAAGGGTCAATTTTTATAGTTTTATCTCTAACAAATATCAATTTGCTAAACTATCAATTCCTATGTGTTTTATGCCTTGAAATAAGTTTTCTTAAACATATCACTTTCTATTCATTTATTTAAATTTTGCATTTGGTTATGAAAAACAAAAAATTTCAATAATTTCTTATGTATGATCTATAGTTTTAATCTTTACCTCTTCTTCATTGAATATAAGGTAATATAAATTTATTGTATTGATGTCCGTGTTTGTGTTATTACAAGTTTTATGAAATCTTTCTTTCCAATCTTGAAAAGCATTCTTCTTTATTTTTCATTTCATTACATTATTTATTAATTATATATTTTTTACCTCTGAATAGAGTGTCCTTTTGATCTTTACATTTTAGCAAGCAATCTTACTTGAGTGGAAACTCTTTATGCCAAGGTTTTGCCTAATTTTGCACTATAGAAAGAGGAAAGTTGAGTATTGTGGCAAGATTTGACATGTTTTTTTTTTTTTTTATAGTATGTGTAGATCAATAAAATAATATATAGGTTCTTTGATTCTAGTTGCATGCATGCATTACATTTTTATGCTTATCTTCTTTATTTCATTAAATAGTGTACATGCATTATTTGAATATTGATTTTTTTAAAGAAAATCATTAAATAGATTATATAAAAGATTGGATACTATCAACCAAGCCCTTAAGAAAATACTAAATGAGTAGACAAACTCCATGCCTTTTTGTTGAAATTGTGGTCCTTTAGAAGATATTTGAATAGACAAAAATTATCATATATATGGTCATATTGGAAGTTTGATAGTTGAAAGAAAAGCATCCTCAACAATTAAAACACAACACAAACAATAGAGAAAATAACTTGAAGATAGTATCACCCTGATTTATACTTAGATAGAAAAAAGAAAAATTTGTAGAGAAATAAATAATAAGACAACAATAGGCTGGGTAATAGTACCTAGAGGGAACAAGAATCACTCGGTCATTCAATTTGTAGCTTAAACTAAAGCTGATGAAGAATTTTTCAACAAAATAGACTTAAACCTGAGGTTAGAGGTATTTGCAAGATAGATAATGTCTTACAACATGGAAAAAAAATTTAGCTTCTACTATTAAATTGGAAATCTTATTTTTTATGCTACTTCATATATGTAGGAGACTTCATTCATCATGAAATTCAAACCACACTTGTGCATAGGCAAACAAATAATAAATCCTTTATTCTTTAGCAATTTATATTCAGGCTTAACAAGTTAATAAATTTTCTATATAGTTTTTTATAGGTGTCCATGTATTTTGAGATTGTCTCCAATAGCATGGATAGGTAGGTGATCAAGCTATACTTGACACCAAAATATGTCCTCCTCCAACATAATTTTTGATGCAAGAGCACCCAATGGATCCTCCTCCTACATAATGTTTTATATTACTTAGTTGTTTTTTAGGTCCAATTATTAAATCTAATAGTCATCAAAGAACTAGAAATTACTATTGCAATTATCACTTTAGTAAATTTTCTAATTTTTATTACTTTATTTTCTAGAAAGTTGGCGAATTAGAATTAGTTGAGCAT
Source organism: Cryptomeria japonica (assembly GCF_030272615.1). Taxonomy (NCBI): domain Eukaryota; kingdom Viridiplantae; phylum Streptophyta; class Pinopsida; order Cupressales; family Cupressaceae; genus Cryptomeria; species Cryptomeria japonica. The sequence continues at coordinate 522,382,532 of NC_081415.1, forward strand.
CTTGGATTAATACATGAGGGATCTTGCATGTCTCCATTTGTGGGGGTTATGTTATATAATTCAATACACAAGGTGTGCATGTTGATTGCTATGATAATGACAACTTGGACTCCAAATTGATTGAAATGTTTTTGTTTTCTATTGTTGTTATTTTTGTGGCGAACATAGATAAAGCATGGAATATGGGTTATTTTTCTTATAAATTTGGATGGAAAAAAATATATGAATTTAAAAATAAGGAAAAATGGTATAAATAATTGTGTATATTTTAAAATAATATTTTAGATTTGTTTAAGGAAACAAACATATAACATTTGGTTGTTTCATTTGTGAATAATGTTTTATGTTTGAATAATGTTATTTGATTGTTATAACTTTTGTCTTTTAAAACTATCATTTGTCATATACAACTTCTTGATGATTATTTTTCTTTCAATGGCATGCTTTTCATGTGAAACTCTCATTTTTCATTTGTTTTGGTTTTTTAATAGTGTAGCTTTCTAGGGAAACTTAATTATAGTTTTAAATATTTTTTCTTCTCCATATAACTTTCTATGTCAACTTCAAATTAATGGAAAGGGTTCTTGAAGAATTAATGATAGTTTGAAGGGAATTAGATATATTGTAAAGATTGAACCATGGAAGTGAGTTGATTAGTGGGGACATAAGGTTCGAAAGAGATCTTTTGTAGGGTTTGTTTAAGTATGGCTCTACGAGTTCAAAAAGGTTTCGAAAATTAGTTATCTTGTAAAGATTAAACCATGGAAGTGAGTTGATTAGTGGGGCATAATGTTTGATAGAGATCTTTTCTAGGGCTTTCTTAAGTATGGATCTATAAGCTCAACAAGTTTTGAGAAGATCTCACTTTGTTATATTAGATTAAGTAAACTATTTTTTTTTGTACAAGATCATACTCTTTAGAGATTCTACTAAGAAGATTAGTTGGAGGTAGAAGGTTGATAGTAGGAAAAGGAAGGGATATTAGGGTTATAGTGTTTTTTCTATTTCATTAATTGTTATAGATGTGATTGATTATGCTATAATCACTAGCACAAGGGGCCCCATGTGTTGTGATTAGAGTAAGAGGAATAGAAAACTTAAATGTAAGGTTGGGTGTGGTAAGTTAGTGACACAACCAATGTTTTGAGAAACTTGGTGATTACAGATAAAGGTGGGAGTAATTTAGATAGATATATGTATGACCTATAATCAAGTTGCTTCAAGACTTGTGTGATTAAATTAAGAAATGAGAGGATTCACACTAAGTGAAGGGATACTTTTTTTCTATTTCTATCTATCTATCTTATTATCTAGAACAAGATAGTTTTTCATCTTTTTTATTTTATCTTACATTGTAGAGTCCTAAAATTGCGACACTTGCAATTTCGACTGCATTTGGGTCTTCACGATGGCGGCGCAATGTTGAACCTGAATGGAGACCCCGAAACCTGTTTATAACACCAAAAAGTGCATTTTTCTGCACCCTGGCCTGATCCCTCCTTGCACCCTGCTGTCCCGGGAGGTGGGACCATGGCGCCCAGCGCCCTGGTCCTTCTAGACTAGGACGCCCAGCGCCCTGGTCCCCCAGGACCATGGCGCCTAGCGCCCTGGTCCCTGGCCCTATTTTGGGCCCGGTCTCTTTTAGGCATCAGGTCTTTAAGTTTGCAAATTGGAAAATAATGTTTCCTGGTCGGCCCAAGGTCAGGAAAATCAGTCTATCAACCCTAATTGACAAGTATATAAACTACTTTTCCTCTCCTAGAAAGGGAGGAAGGAAATAAGCAAGAGCAAGACGCGAAAGCGATATTCAAACATTCAAACATTCAAGCATTCAAGCATTCCTTCAAGCAATTGAGCATTCTAAGTCTCCATTCAAGGCTAGGTGTTGCATTCAAGACAAGGATTCAACCATTGAAGAGGAGATCACATACAACATACAACATACTACATACATTACACCTTCGCATGTAAGAATACAAACATTCTTACAACAAGGTATCAGTACTTGTTTACATTACAAACATTTACATTTACATCATTCTCATTTCTTGGTTAATTCCAAAACTGGGGTTTGACCTAAAGGCAAAACCCTCATCCCTAACCCCCCAATCGTCCTCTCTTTTCTGTGTGTAGGTTGCAGGTACGCGGCTATAATTGAAGATCTGGAATCCTTGTGCAGAGACGAACAGATCCCCCTTCGTTTCGCGGATTTTTCGGAGGACCGTGTGCACGCCGGGCGCCATCGTCCCGTCAACTTTCGCTCAAATTTGCAGAACAGCACCGTCTCAACATTTTACTACTAATTCCAGGTCCTCAGCTTCATCCCATATCCCTATCTCTATTTATAAGCGAATCTTTCCTACTTTACATGCATTCCTAGTTCAATCTTTCTATCTACATTCTTTACAAAAGAGGGTATCCTTGATGTCGTAACCCTTGAAACTCATTTAGAATCCAATCTTGCATTGCGTGGGATTGGATCTTGTGGGTTTCAACCCCTCTTTTGAATGTAAAGTCTCCCCTAAGTGAAAACCATCAACCCTAGTGACTCTCCCTTCTCTCTCCTTGGAGTTGGGGAGGGGAGAACAACTAGGGTTCAATTTTTCCGCTTTACATTTTGGTAAACCCGACGTGAACATCCTCATTCTGATTATTCATGGTTAGATCTGAAAATTTTGCTTTCCTAATTATATTTCCATGTTTGATCTTTTGCAAATTTTAGAGGTTGATTGCATAAAAACCCTAAAATTTTCTTTTTAGTAATTGAGCTTGTGGAATGTTTAATTGTTAATGCTTGTTTCAGATCTACCCTTCTATTGCAAATTGTCAATTCATATTTGTGCTTTAATTCTGAAAATTAAGTGGTTAAATGTCAAAACCCTAATTTTTAAAACCTTCTTGATTCAACCTTTGACTGATAATTTCACTAATCAAAACACTTCCAAATCAACTGTAACTTTGGATTCCGCAATAAAATCACAATATCTTTCATCCCTGAAAATTTGGAAAAAAGTTGCGAGGACTGTGTGCACCCCGAGTGCCCTCATCCCCGACATTTTTTCCAAAATTTCGGGAGCTAGATCTTACTGTATTTTTCTACTAAAATCCAGAATTTTGGCTGATTTTATCAATTTTAACACTTTCAAAATTAAAGTCAAAGTTGGTCTAGCGATTGCTTGGATTCAGGCTTCTAATCATTCAAAAATTGTTGAAATTGAAATTCATATCAAAATTGTGTTTCTTACAGTCCTAAATCTGAAAAGCGTGTTGGCATTCATTCGAAATTTCAGTGTTTTATTCAAATTTTTACAATTTGTGACTTTTGAAATTAAGTGTTTAATTACAACAACCTTGATTTCCACTTTCAAAATCGAATTTTGCATGAAATCGAGTCAACTTTTAAATTTCAAAGCTTGCATTACTTTCAGTATTCCCTCTAAAATCATAAAATTCAAAATTTCAGTTTCCCCCTCTTTTTCAAAATTCAAATTTTGCATTTTTCAACAATCTTGGTAGGGTTCAATTTTGAGATTGCAACTTTAATTTGGCCTATCTACAGATCGTAAAATCACTCAATTTTTTCAGATTAGCTTTAAAATCATCATAAATTTCATCCCTGAAAATTTTGAAAAAAGTTGCGAGGACCGTGTGCACTCCATTCGCCACGGTCCCGGACATTTTTTCCGAAATTTTGGGAGATTGTCTTGATTGCATTTAACAGCTTAAATCTAGGAGATTGGCTGGTTTTATTGAAATTTGATACCTCTAAAATTCAAAATCTTCTCTCTCTCTTTAGTGCATGAGTTTTACAACAATAAGTCCTACTTACACTATTCCCGTTAGACGAAGCCTTAGAATTAAGTCTTTCCAAGGTGTAATTATCGAATGTGATGCCTATGAAGAGTTGTGCCGAAACTTTAGGTTATACACAACCTCCTACTCAAGTTAATCATTTTGTTCCTTTGACAACTCCTATTGCTAGTATACCTACTTTTACATCAAACATAATGACTACTTCAATACAAGACATTCCTCCTATGATCACTAGTCATGGGGGCAATCCTTCTTCTTCAATCAACCCTCTTCCTTCATTCAATCCGACTTCTTCATTCATTCCTTCAATGAGTGTTCCTATTATATCTCCACAAATAAACATGACACAAGGGGGCAATTCATTTAACCATTCCATTCCTCCTTGTAGTGTTCCTCCTTTCCAATCATCTCCTATGACTAACTATCATAGTGTCCAACCACCTTACTCTCTACCTTCTTTCAATAACATAGCACCTCCATCACAATCTAACACGTCTAATATGAACTCTTCGACTGAAGCGACCATTAACAATCTTGCACAAACTGTCTCTTCTTTACAGCAACAAATTGCCTCTATGAATTAATCTAAGTTTAGTGTGCCCACATTTGATGTTGCGAGCCCACTTTCTCTTGACATTGTTCGAGCTATCCCCCCTAAACATGTTGAAATTCCGCATTTGGAGCTTTATAATGGTAAGGGTCATCCTCTAACACATGTTAAGACCTTTCAAACAATATGTACTGATTTTGCTTATGACCAAAGGTTGCTTGCAAAACTGTTTACTAGAACATTAAGAGATAAAGCCCTACAATGGTATTGCTCATTGACTTCTTATTCTATTACTTCTTTTGAACAACTTGCAAATGCTTTTATTCAACAATTTCAAAACAATATAATTCCTAAAGTTACTTTGATTGATTTAATGCATTGTAAACAAGGTGTTAAAGAAAAAGTGACTGATTTCATTGGTAGATATAAGCATTTGTATGCTCAAATTTCTTTTCCAGTGCCTGACAATGATATTCAAAGAATCTTTATTTTTAATTTACAAAAAGATATTAGAGAAAAACTCTTGTTTTCTGAGTTTACTTCTTTCCAATAGTTGTGCACAACTCTTCACAATTATCAACTGACTGTGAGTCAAATGGAACAAGAAAATCCTATGACTCCGAGTGATAAGGGTGATAGTAGTCAACAACCATTTGGGAAGTTTAAACCGAACAGAGAGTCCATTAAATTCAATGAAAACATCATCAACAACAATGTGAATGCGGCATCAAGTGTGCCTCCTATTTCTAAGTTTTTCAAGAAAGAAAGAAAGTTTACTCCTTTGAATGAATCATTGCATAGTATTATGAATAAGTTATTGGAACAAAATGTGCTTACTCTTCCTCCTATAAGGCAAATAGATCCTGCAAAGATTAACTCACCCTATTTTGATAACAAATCTTTTTGTCAATTTCATCGTCAACCTGGGCATGATACTGAAAAATGTTTTGCTTTAAAGGGTAAAATTCAAGATTTGATTGATAATAATACTATCTTTGTTTCTGGTGTGAATGATAAAGGCAACACATCTGTAGCTCCTCCTAACCAAAATCTTCAGATTTTTACTGATCCATTGCCTTCTCATACCTCTAATGCGATTGATACTAATGATTCCTCTGTCTCACCTGATGATCTTGTGTCTATGACTCCGAATGTGATTAACTTTGTAGAGCAGCATAAAATCCCTAAAGAACCTTCCATCACATTTGATTCCAGTGAAACTATCAGGGCGCCTGATGGTCCTTTATATATAGTTGCAAAAGTCAAGAATACACCCTGTCGTGGAGTGCTTATTGATCCTTCTTGTATGGTTAATATCATTACTGAAGAATTTCTTTTTACTTTGCAATTGAATCAAGTGATCTATGATGAAACAAATGTGGTTGTGAAACTATTTGATGCATTTTATTCTCCTACAATTGGTTCTATTACATTACCTATTGAGGTCCATAACAAATCCCTTGATGTGGACTTTGCTATTATTCCATCATCCGAACAATTTCGTGTGAAGCTAGGCTATTCTTGGCTATCTTCCATGAAAGTTATTGCTTCTCCTATTCACAAGTGTTTGAAATTTCCCCATAATGGTGAAGTTGTTACTGTCAATCATAGTCTCTTTAAACCAGCTGAAAGAACTTCTAGCATTCCTATTGATTACTTTTGGCCTAAACAATTCCAATCTCTTCCTCCGCGAAGTGATCATCTTTTCAAATCTTATCAAAAATGGAAAAAAGATATGATCCTATCTCTAAGTGAACCTAGAACACCCAAACTTGATATTCCTATCGTTCTTGAGAAGGAAGTTCTTCCTTTGAAAGATAAAACTAATGTCTTTCCTCAAGAAGATTCCCAACCCATTCCTATGAATGTGACTATGCCTATATCTAATAAACTTCCTAAAAGTAGACCTATACCTCCTCGTCATGATGGACTTGGTCTCCTTCCTAAACCAAGTATTCCTCCCTTATATGGAGCAGTTCCTCCTCCTTCCTCTTATGGAGAGAAGAGACCTTCCTCTTCTCCTATTATTCAACCTAAGAGACCACAACCTAAACACCCAAGTGATAAGGATGAGAACATTCCTCCTCCTCAATCTTCGCAACTTCCTACTAAGACTAGACGAAATCTCTCTACACGTGAACGCTGACGAAAGCGTCGTCTTAGAGCTTAGGCAGCTGCTTCTCAAACTTTGCAATCCCCAAAAACACCTTCAGCCAATAGTATTCCATTTTCTCCTCAGCCGACGATTGAGCCGAAATCTCCTAAACATAAGATGCATGATGGTCTTGATCCTGTGCGAGTTAAAGATCCTATTTTTATAAATCTTGATGATGATATAGATGAAAATGTTATTCATGATGAAAATGTTACTCCTCTCCATTCTGATAGTGAATATGAATATGTTGATAACCATTTATCTAACGAATTTTCTAAAGCACTTATCCTAGCTCCTAGACAAGAACAACGTGGCTCGGAACATGAACATAGCCCTTGTTTGGATCTTGTGATAGCTCCATCTGCTGTGTTGGATGTTCCTCCTCTAGCGTGTTTCCTACCTTCCCGAAATATTGATCAGCAAGATCGAGGGGTAGATGACATACTGGACTAGTTTCATTAGCATAGAAGACTCTCTCCTCCTCTCTTGATCTCTTTTGTTACTTCTTCTATGTGTTATTCTCATTCTTCTATTTGTTGTCCTTAGTATTGTCTACTTGAGGACGATGCAAAACATTGAGATCTCTTTTGGTCTCTCTCATGTTGACTCAAAAGACACATGTGTTCCCTTCTTCTAGGTGACCTTCCTTGATTGGGGAATGAAGAACAATTATGCATACATACATATGATATACATGAATTATCATACAACATACTGACCCCGAGGAAAGAAAAGTCACCTTGTGCTTTGTGTTTTGTGTCTATTATCCTTGGGCTTATCTCACACTTGGGGGCTAAATCCTTGTGATAACGTGCTCCTTTCTCATTTCTTATATGTATCACTACCTTAAAGCAATCACCCCCGGTGAGGCATGTGTGATCGCTTTAACGTAGGGGGGCATACATCCCGTTCATATCTTTTCAAGATACTTGAAAGTTTCTTGACAAATTTAGCTTTGTCTTGAAAATTTTTGATATCTTTCTTGCATGACTCATAGTGAGGGAACCTTACTACTGATAGTCATGGTTCTCCCTCGTGATCTTCCCTTTTACTTTGTCAATCGAAGTCGTAAGATCCTTAGTCAACTAGGGGCTTGGTGTATCTTGCCTCTTGACGTGGTGAAATTTTTTCAATGTTGTTTCCTTGTACTTTACCGGAAGTATCAGCGTACGCTTATACTCCCGCTAAAGTGGGGGCTAAATGTAGCGTCCTAAAATTGCGACACTTGCAATTTCGACTGCATTTGGGTCTTCACGATGGCGGCGCAATGTTGAACGTGAATGGAGACCTCGAAACCTGTTTATAACACCAAAAACTGCATTTTTCTACACCCTGGCCTAATCCCTCCTTGCACCTTGCTGTCCCAGGAGGTGGGACCATGGTGCCCAGCGCCCTGGTCCTTCTGGACTAGGGCGCCCAGTGCCCTGGTCCCCCAGGACCATGGCGCTCAGCGCCCTGGTCCCTGGCCCTATTTTGGGCCCGATCTCTTTTGGGCATCGAGTCTTTAAGTTTGCAAATTGGAAAATAATGTTTCCTGGTCAGCCTAAGGTCGGGAAAATCAGTCTATCAACCCTAATTGACAAGTATATAAACTAATTTTCCTCTCCTAGAAAGGGAGGAAGGAAATAAGCAAGAGCAAGATGTGAAAGCGATATTCAAACATTCAAACATTCAAGCATTCAAGCATTCCTTCAAGCAATTGAGCATTCTAAGTCTCCATTCAAGGCTAGGTGTTGCATTCAAGACAAGGATTCAACCATTGAAGAGGAGATCACATACAACATACAACATACTACATACATTACACCTTCGCATGTAAGAATACAAACATTCTTACAACAAGGTATCAGTACTTGTTTACATTACAAACATTTACATTTACAGCATTCTCATTTCTTGGTTAATTCCAAAACCGGGGTTTGACCTAAAGGCAAACCCCTCATCCCTAACCCCCCAATCGTCCTCTCTTTTCTGTGTGTAGGTTGTAGGCACGCGGCTGTAATTGAAGATCTGGAATCCTTGTGTAGAGACGAATAGATCCCCCTTCGTTTCGCGGATTTTTCGGAGGACCGTGTGCACGCCGGGCGCCATCGTCCCGTCAACTTTCGCTCAAATTTGCAGAACAGCACCGTCTCGATATTTTACTACTAATTCCAGGTCCGCAGCTTCATCCCATATCCCTATCTCTGTTTATAAGTGAATCTTTCCTACTTTACATGCATTCCTAGTTCAATCTTTCTATCTACATTCTTTACAAAAGAGGGTATCCTTGATGTCTTAACCCTTGAAACTCATTTAGAATCCAATCTTGCATTGCGTGGGATTGGATCTTGTGGGTTTCAACCCCTCTTTTGAATGTAAAGTCTCCCCTAAGTGAAAACCATCAACCCTAGTGACTCTCCCTTCTCACTCCTTGGAGTTGGGGAGGGGAGAACAACTAGGGTTCGATTTTTCCGCTTTACATACATATATCCTATGTAAATGAAATTTGTGAATGGGGAATTTTATGGATTGTAAAAATCATGTGACTTTTATTTTCTCTATTGTATAGAAGAAAAATTACAAAGATCTTGACTCTAACATGATATCAGAGAAATAGATCTATAATTCTTTTTATTTTTTTAATAGAGTTTTAGTCATAAGGGTATAAATGGTGTAACATAGTTTTAAAAAGATCTTAACATCACACTTATAAGATGTCAAAAACTCTAGATCCATATAAAGTACACCAAATTTGAACTCAACAATTTTTAGATCAATTTTTTTAAGATTGTATGGCCTACAAAAAGTGTTTCCAACATGAACAATACTTCAAGCATGAATAATGTTTTCAAGCTCTTTTTTCTTTCTTAAAAGAACAATTTTATAGAAATGGTCATAACTTGGTTATATGACAATTTAATTTTAGGCATTGAAAACTTAGCTCCATACTCTACAGAAACACATATTTAGGTTTTTTGCATTCATTCTTAAGTTTATTTAATTCAAGTTTACAATTTCATGCATTTTTATAATTTGATAACTCAGACATGTTGTCGCTTGGAGATGTTCTATCAATTTTGATGAGCTTTTATTTTGTTATTCTATTTTGCATATATTTATTTATATTTTTTATTGTGATTTGTGATTGTTGTGGGAAAAAAGAGACATACTATTGATGAATGTGTGCTAAAAGAACTAGATGATTTGAAATTCCTATGGCAACTTCATCAATTAAAACAATTGTGCACTATCCATAACATTGATTATTTGAAACTTTTAATAAGACTTCATCAATTGAAATTCTTATGAAACTTCATCTATAATGAAATAATCAAATAATAAAAATATGTACTACAAATAAATTATCAATCATAACAATAATAAAATAATTAATAATTATTATGTTCAAAATATTAAAAAAATTCCAAATTACACAAACAAACAAATCATTCATCACTACTTACACCATTGCTTATTGTGCAAAGAGCTAAAATAGGGATGGATGGAGAGATGTCTATAAACAAAACAACTGTGTATAACAATCCATACATACACATAGACCAACTGTTAGATTTGATGCCTTCCAAATTTACCCAAAATTTTATTAACAATATTGAAGACTTGTCTACCATGAAAAGCTGATCATGTGCAGTTACAGCAAGAGTTTAACAAACTTGTGAGAGACATAAAAGAGAGCCCAATAGGCATATGTGAAAACTTCTCCATCATTCAAATGAATAAATTTACTCGGAGATTGCTTTGCCCGAGGGCGAAAAAGGTTGTCAAACGTTTCTGCAATTTGACTGTAAATCATCATATTTTATAATAGTGTATATGTTATCCTTTCTTTAGCCAAATAGAAGGATTTGACTATTCTCATGCCACCTATTGAAAGCCAGGATAAGAGAACGTAATTACAAGTTTTTGCTTTTGCAAAATACGTGCACATCACAACTCATGCGGACAATATAATCTTCACAAGAAGATGTGGAATCAGATCCAAGAGGATGTATGATTACCTCAAAAGGAGAGGAGATGACATCTTTAAAAGGAGGATAAGAATACACACCTTTCTTATTGTTAGAAGAAAAAAACATGGATACTTAGGGAAGGATTAAAGATTTTCCATTACTTAGGAGAGATCTTTCATAAAAGACATCGTTTCAGGCAAGGAAGAGGTTCTAATCAAAGAATACATATGTCAAAGTAGACAGAGCATTCACATGAAAGACAATTCTATGCAAGAAATGATATCGAGTTATGAAAGATGTAACTTACTAAAATGAAAGTGGATCCTTAGGAAGAAGAAAATGACTAAAAGAAAACTATTCTAGCCCTCTAGGATAGAGACAAGAATAAGTAAACTATTATATTGCTACCCAAGTATGATTACACGTAAAATTGTACCATCATGATTGAAAATGAGCCCCAATGGATAAGCTACCAATGTCACATTGTGAGGAACAACATAATAGGAACTTAGATATCATGTAGAAGAAATAAGAGGAGGGTGCAACTCATTGTTATCTAGTATTTGAATTATTCTAGTTATAATAATTTCTTAAATTTAAGTCTCCAAGTCATGACTTTCATTTTTGGAATGACTATCAATTTGATGATGTTTGCAAAATGGATTGTGTTGATTTTGTTTGGAAGTATTTCTTTAATTTTTAACAGGGAGAGAAATAAAGTTGGCTTCAAGAAGCTCATACAAACTACTCTCTTATTGCAATGAGGTGGAAGAATAAAACATCGGTGCATTAGACAATGGGGAGGAGATGTTGATAAAGGAGGAGATTGGAAACCTAAAGCTTCATTGGAAAAGTGCAATATAAATTTCTCACAAGCCTCAAAAATTAGTTATGCACATCCTAAATCATGTCCATTGCTTCCATGTTTAGCATCAAATGTGGGTGTTGAAATTTCTCGAGGAGAGAGTATTTTTAGTTTCAAAGTCTAAAAAGTCCAAATCATCATTAAGATGTGTTGGAAGAAAAGGTTGGAATTGACTTAGAAGAATCTTAAACAAATGACACACAAGGCTTCTTAGAGGCTACATATGTGGATTGAGGGGCCTTATATCCATTAAAGAAATATGTAAAGTCTAATGGACCCCAATTCCTTTTCAACAAAGTATCATTGATAGGAGGTTGTGTTATTGAAGGAATCATAGTGTTAAAGGGGGATATGCATCCTACTTCATCTTGAACAATATCATAAGGATTAGGTTCATTCTTGATTGTATGGATTTAATAGCTATGTATGAATTTGATTGTACAAGGAAGGGTAGAAGGGAATTATTTCATAGCATGAATCTATGGTCTACCTAGTAGAAGGTTATAATTGAGAGTGTCGGGCATGACATGAAGAGGAGTGGATAAAGTCACATGTCCTATTATGATAGGTAATATGATTACATCAAGTGATTATCTAGTAACATTATCCAATACACAAACACAAAGATAATGAATTTGGATGAAAGAATAATCCCAATTGATCTTTATCTAATAATCCAATGCTATAAATATTAAGGCCCAACCCATTATCGCTTAAGGTACGTCTTATCTTATTTTCATGAATGAAAAGTGTGGGAATGAGGAGTCATTATTATTTTCAACCTCTGAAAAATGAAATGCATCTAGTGAGAACATAATATCCTTTGGTTTAGTATAAGGAGGGGAAACTACCTTTTGTAAGGCTTCTTGGATCAACCCATGGTAGGAAGATGAAGTTTGAATCAAGTCCAAAAGAGAGATCTTTGTTAAATTGGTATGAAGTTGTTTGACAAGATTAGGTTCCCTACCAATATGTTGTTGTTTCAAGTGTTATATGTGTGAGGCATTGTGTGAAAACTATATTGTTGTTGTAGTTGTTCTATCACTCTAGCTATTTGACATATGTATTTTACATATTTTAAGATATAGTCATGATGTATCTTTGTATTCTTAACAATCATAGGGTTTTGTTTGAGGTTGAAGGGTATTTTGAACAATTTTAGGCTTCACATGACTAGAAACATCAATATAATTAAATTTATTTGGCTCTTTTTTCTTCAAGGATTCATCTTTGGAAGGGAGGGCAACAACAAAAGTTTTAATTATGTAATCCTCTTTCTCCAAAGTATCTTTATGCTCGTAGGAAAACCTTTGGGAGAAGGATTAGCAATATCCATGAATGCTTCATCTCTAGGAGGGATACCATGTATGGTTCAGGTAAAGTGACATTAAGGAAGGTGTTTATGATGTCCTCCTCTTTTTCTAAGATATCTTCATAGGAGGGGTACATTTTAGGAGAAATGTCAACATCATTCTTAAGAACTTAATTATTAGGAGGGAAATTTAAAAATAAGTGTTAATAATATCTTCTTGCACCAAAATATCCTCATGGATAGGAGGATCTTTAGTAGAGAGATAGAGTGACACGAGGGAGGATAAGCTATAACATTGCTTTAATACATGCATCATGAAACTAACAAAATGAAAACACTTCACTTTTTCAAATGATAACATATGCAAATTGCATGATACAAGATATAACAATGTACAATTTTTATGATTTTTTTCACAATTGACAGTACATAAACCATGAATGAATGCATCTAAACCAAATGATTGTATACAAAAATCAAATTTGAAACTAAAAATCAGAAGTTATGAAAATGTAGGAAATGTCGGGTTCACCAAAATGTAATGGAGGGAAAAAGGGCTTCACTAGTCTAACATTCAAACTAGGAATCAAACCTAGTTCCATCAATTAGATTAGACAATGACCAATTAGGCCTGAAATTCAAACCTATTGTTGAGAGTTGGGAACTTATGGTTTTTATTGTTCTCCTTTCTTGATTTGAATGATTGAATAAGTTGAATGCAAAGAAGTAGGTTAGAAGGTGCAAAATTGACAATAAACGACATAAAAAGATAAATAAAAAACTAATAATTACAGAACAACCACAAATTTTGAAAGGGGGTATAGAGAGGAATCTGTGTCTAAAATCTCATTTGAAACTTGGAGGACATTGTTGTATATTGATGTAAGGATGCAAAATAGGTATCAAATTGATCTCATGAGCTACTATACTATTGTCTGGTCAAATTTTAGGTTGAATCACCTAGACTATGGTGCTAGGCACCCTAGTCTTGGTGGACAAGGGTGCTAGAACCTTAGTCTTGGTGGATAGGGGTGCTAGACACCCTAATATTAGTGGATAGGGGTGCTAGGCACCCTCGTCCTACTCTTTCTTGTTGAACTGGGTCTCTCTAGTCCTGTCTTAGTTTGAAATGCACTCCTTTATAGTCTGTTTGAGCCTAAAACTTGTTTCCAAGCCTAGATCTGCATGCAAGAGTTAAAAAATAGTGTTTGGGTTGTATAATTCTAAATTGAAATGCTTGAATGAAAGTTTTTGATTGAAATGATTATACCTTCATTTGTAGATGTAGTTCTCTTAAGATAAGTCCTCCATTTTTTGATTCAATAACATGATAAATCATCATAAAATTCATCATGAAAACATAATTGTAGATGCCTTTGTTGTAACTTGATACTCCATAGACTCAAATTTTCTCTTAGAGAGGAATAATTGCTCCTGAATTGGAATGATAACATATGAATAATGAGATGATATAATGAAATGAATTAGGAAGTGATGTCTTGTATAGGGATATCAAGGTAGAATCACATTGGATGACTTAAAATAATCATTTTATCACATTGAATATAGATCTAGAAATTAAAATATCAACATAGTATCCTCTTGAAAGTTTAGCCAAAAAGCATTATCCAATGTTTCTAGGTGACATTGACCCAACAAAATAGGCCCAATTTTTTAGGGTTGCAAGATAATAGGGACATGATACCAGAATTGTAATATAAATGAAACATTTCAATATTTAGGTGTGAGAAAAAGTGCATTTAATTTTAAAATGACATAGACCCATATAAGATTACGATGAAATGAAATAAAGGGCACACTTAAAATAAGGGCCCAAATAGGAAAGTGTGGATGAATTAAAGTAAAATGGGACTTATAATATTGAATTAAATATTAATTTAATGCAATAAAATGTCCTATAATGCATAGAGGAATGAGAAATACTAAAATGAGTGCTATGAGAGTGTGAAATCATAATTAAAGGATTACTGCAATTTGTGGTGCTACAAACACAAGAAAATATACTAGGAAAATAGATTTTATAACAAAAAATTATCTTGAGAAATTGATTACAAGGTTAAAAGGTCATACTGCAATAAATGCTCATGTAGGACAATGCTTGTTGAATCCCTACAATCTATTGTGTCTCATGTAGGATCAATGAGTGGGAAAATTACTATTTTGTCCAATACGAGGGAAGAAAAAAAAACAATTTTAGGAAAACAAGCTTTTATATGAGCAAGTAAAACAAAAAAGAAAATTTTTAAATGTGAATTTTGTGTACTTTTGACCGACCCATGAACCAATCAAACTTTACACGATGGGTGCAATAGGTTCCCTATCCATTAGCACCACAACCAATGGATAAAGAATTTTTTTGGGGATAGGTGGTGGATGAATTTTCAGTATCCTCTATGTAATAATTATGAGGTACCATAATACTTTTTTAGGGAACTCTATTGTGAGTTTTTCCTCAATAAGATCTTATTATTTTTACTTGCTAGAGTTCTAGGGTAGAGGTGGGTTCTCCTCATACGATAGAATTGGGCCACAATGTTATCTACAGTAGGCATTAAGACCCTTGGCTAGACCTATGGTGGACCATGTGACTATTTCTTCTATTGTGAAGGAGATTTTCGAGGTGGACACCTTAGAGTCCACTAGCTCACTCACTTAGACCTTTATATAGTATTGTAGTCCTCTAGTATAGGGTGATTTGGATGAGTCTTACAAGCCTTAAGTTCCAACTCTTGTTTGTCAATTCTTGAGGGTCTCTTTGAATTTACGATTTTGACAGTAGTCAAGATGCACTTGTGCTAGAGATATTTATTGTAGATAGGATGGTCATGATAGAATCATTGATGAATGAAACATTTGGCGAATTGATAGTTAAGTAAATTTCAAAAAGTTCATTTAATTATGTTTATTAAAATTAAAAAAGAAAATGAAAAATGTTCAAATGGTAGAAAACTCACCATTTGATATGTGATTCAAAGCTAAGTTTTCAAAAGATCCCAAAAAAAAAAAAAAAATCAAAAATCAAAAGATAGAATGACAAGACAGTGGAAAATAATGGTTTCAAAACATTTGTAATGTACTTGACAAGGTTATGAAAACCTAACAAAAAGTCGACAACCATTCAAAAGGCAAAAATTCAAATTGGTGCTAAAGGCATCTGACACTTATGATTGTCAAAGTCAAGGCTAGTGCAATTAATACCCCGAAATAAGGAGTAGATACCCTAATGTTCTTATTTCAAAGATAGTTGTAAGTGATAAGTGATGGTCTAGAGAGCTCGAGAAGCGCCCTAATGTGCTTATTTCAAAGACAATTGTAAGTGATAAGTGATGGTTTAGAGAGCTCGCAAAGCGAAGTTAAAATAGAAGATCATGTGCAGGTCGAAGTAAAGGATCCTTGCATTACAGTAACAAAAGAGGTAAGTATACACTCCCAATCACTCAAAAGTCAGTCCCACACTCACATTAGTGCACGATTTTTCAAGAAATTCTCAGGGAAAAACTGGCAAAAAGGAGATAGTTTGGCAAAAAAATTGTGGGAAAGGGTTAATCGCCTGAATAGGAACCCAATTACGGAGAGGTTAGACAAGAGTAGTTTTCTTGAAACTGCTACATTTCTAGTTGCAGTACAATGCACAAACTTGGTTCTTGAATGCATAAATAGGTATGACTCAAACACCAGGGAAATAAAGACCAGTGATAATAAGGTGCTAATTAACTTGGATAGAGCCACAATTGACGGATCTTTTAGACTCCCAAAAGAGAAACTTATATGCAAAATGGGATCTTCCAGCTTCACAAACACATTTCATTGATTAAAGAGGCACTGTAAAAACATAATTGCTAAGGAATGATTTGCATTACCAAATAAAGATGAGGCTCAAATACCCAAAACAATACACAAATCTCATTTCAATTAAGAGACCACTAATATCATATTAATTTGATATAGGTTGAGGGGCAATATGAATGCCCACATGATTTTGACGACTCAATGTTTTTCTTAATATAGATCATATGTCTAGGGAAGAAATACTTAAATTAGGCTTGTGTAATCAGTGATAGGCTCTACTCCATGATCTCCAATTTTTCTCTCAACAAGTTTTTCTATATATATTCTTATTTGTTCTATAAGCCTATACAAGGCCATAGCCTAGGACAAGACATGTTGAGAAGCATGCCAATAATATATAGATTTTTAATTATAATCCTAACCTGGAGTTAGAAAAAAAATACTCCAAGTTTAGGAGGATAAATGATGTGTTTACTATGAAATAGGTGAAAGAGAAACAAGAAGATCTAATCCAAAGGGTTTCACCCACAACTATTCAATTGATTAATCATTATAGAAGTCGTTTTATACAATTTTAAAGATTCACCTACATCAAGGTAAGGGAATTTGGTGGATTTTCTTATAAGCTACCAAAGTATGTTTAAGATAAGCTTAATTTGATATATATTTGTAGGTAGGTCTCAAGATGAATAGATGTGTTGAAAGAAAGAAGGATGAAATTCAATTCCCTATTGGGCTTGGTTATTACATAAGTTAGTCCCAATTAAATGCACTCAACATTGAAAGAGACTTGGTCAAATATACCATTTCTACTAATGATAAATATTTTGTAAAGAATAATTTACAACTAGGACCAACATTTCATCACATGCCACACATAGAAGACAATTGGTCAAATTGCTTACATGACTGTGAAGTAAGAAAAAAGGAGCCAGATGAGGATGAATCTAAGGCAAATTGCCACATTTCAGTTGGGATGGTGCATAGATGGTGTAGAGGATGATGAGATAGACCTAAATGACCTCATTTATACTTCCAGTATCTAGATGCAACCACTAGTTCCCATTCATTGAAGCCTACAAGAGCTTCATGAGCTTCAAGCAAGAATTGTTGTAGTCCTAAAAAGGACTCAAATATGGTTGGCCAAGAGAAAGGTAGAGACCTCAAAGATTTATATCAAGGGAGGATAGAAAAAAAGAAACCAAGCTAATCCCAACTATGGAAATAATTCCTCCTCAAAGCTTCCAACCCGAACTAGACAAACTTGTACTCCAAGTGGAAGTGGAGGTGGAAATTAGATACTTGAAAAGAAGAAGATCCTAAAGAGGACCCATGGAGATGATCCACCCAATGATACCAAGATGAATGAACAGGAAAAGTAAAATATAGGTAAATGAAAGAAGAAAATGGATCATGCTAAGAAAGGGAAGGAAAGACAAGAGAACAAGAGAACAAGAGCAATAAATTGAAATATTGGAGACCAATTCTTCAAGCCAACAAAAGAGTTTGAAAAGACTCTTGAAAAAGATAAGCTTCCTTCTTCTTTCCCCTTTAATTTGCAAAATGTTACAAAAAATCTACCATAAAAGAGAGCCATCCAATTTACTCCCAACTATTTGAAAAGATCTCTATGTTCTCTCTCTTCTCCATCTTGGTTGGAGAATATATAAAAGAGGAAAGTTGAACATGTGAAATTACCAATCAACAATATTGTAGGGTAATTACTGCAAGTATAGATTACAAAGACTAAAAAGCTAAAAAGTACTTCCAAATTAATGGAAGATTGTTTTTGGAAATAGGCTGCCCATTACCAAAAATAGATCCTAGTCAGTCCATCCTTATTGATTTCCACATGAGAAGAATAAATCTATGATCTCCAAGTAGAGATGGAGATATTGATAATTTTCAAGTCACTGCCAACAGATTTGCAAGGAGGATGGAGAAAGATAAGGAATATAAAGAGGATCTAAAAAAGAGTGGAATTAATAACTAGTTTCCTAAAATCACTCAATGATCCATCTACTCAGTCTTTTAGTTCATCTAGAGCCTATTTATATCCTAATTTTGACATAGAAAAATAAATGGTAAGGTGCAAAATAATAGTTTCATTGGTAGGAATAATCAAGAATGGATTAAGGAAATTAAATCCAAAGGATCTCCTTTCATCGAAAATATGAGAGAGGTGTATGACAACTTGGTTGTTGCATAGAATGGTGGCAATTTAGAGATTACTAATGCTAAGCAAGATGAAGCAACACAGTCACAAACAAAGTAGAAATTAAAATAGATCATTGAGATAGGAATGGAAAAAGTTGCAGTAGAAAAATTCTTGTTGATGCCAATGATACTCAATGCATTATATGAAAAGAAAGTATCAAATCAAAAGATAATTCCATCAAACAAAATATCAGGGAGAAAAGCAACTTGATCAAAGACTGGAATCATATGTTTGCAGTCATAACTTAGGAATTTAGAGATGTTGGGCACCAAATTAATAAGGAGACACCTCCTTGGAAGATTTGAAGGCCAATTTCCAAAACACAACTGATACACTCTTTTGACCCCAAGGCCTTTAATAAGGAGAATCTATAGAGTTTAGCAAGGATCAAAATAGCATTTTCTTGGTATGAGAATAATTTGACAAACTTCTCTATTAGAATTGATGTTGGTCATGCCAACAAAGCCTTATTGATACTCAAAATGAAAAACATTCTTATCCCAAATCGGGAAGGAATCAAAATGGTACTCCAGTCTTTCAAGGACTATAAGATTCGTGTGGCAATGCAACAACAAGACCAGGTGGACAAGGCCAACCTGAAACAACAAGTGTCATATCAGCCTTAGTAGCTTCTTTTTAATGCAATAAAGTATTTATATTTTATATTTTCAAATGTATTTAAAATTTTATTGAAATTATTCTTTTATATAATCTATTTCAAAAGATTTTCAATAGTCACAAATTAAGACATTATAAATATGTAGTTATTATTCTATGGAATGGTCCAAAATTTCAATCCCCATCGTATTGTAGTGCAAAAGTGACTCAAACTAAAGATCAGTAAATTTGGTTGTGCTTCTAGAAATTTCATTGTTTGTGTGCATAGAAACTAAATGTTTTCTTACATATATATGTATATATATTTTTAAGTTTGCGAGCTTAAGCATTTTGAATGTCATTTCCACTGAGAAAACTGATATTCATATGATTAACTTTCATCATCTTAGAATTTTAGCAAATCCTTAAAAATTTTAAAGTTTTCCATTCACGTATTGGCATTTCAATCTATGTGTTGGTGTTAATGATGGTTTATTTTTTAAGGTTTAATAGTTTGTGGGCCTAAAAGTTGGTATCTTGAGATTGCTACATTTATTTCAACATTCTTTTCTGCATGTGTTACATGGTGATGAGAAAATGTTATATGCCTTTACTACTTTTTGGTCAAAAGTATACCCCCATTAAATTATTGATCATACTAT
Organism: Cryptomeria japonica; assembly: GCF_030272615.1. Classification (NCBI taxonomy): domain Eukaryota; kingdom Viridiplantae; phylum Streptophyta; class Pinopsida; order Cupressales; family Cupressaceae; genus Cryptomeria; species Cryptomeria japonica. Next base: position 522,402,467 of record NC_081415.1, read on the forward strand.
AAAGGGACTTGTACCTTTCCAAAATTCAAAAGGAAACTAATCAATAGTTTACCAAACTATTAGTTGATAGTTTGTCTTTGGTTTTTGCACAATAAAGAGTCATTTGTTTATCATTTCAAGGAAAAACCTATTAAGCAACACACATTAGACACTATGTTATGATTTACTAAAAAATAGAAAGACTTTTCTCCGCACAAAACGCTGATCCTCTTAATCAAGTATCTATTTTTGAAAAACTTTAGTAGTCTAGAAACTAGATTCAAAGTACTAGAATTCCTATTCTTTTGATATCTTCAAATTTTGAGTGCTTGATTCTCAAATTACTCCTCCAAGTTTTGGTTTAGCTGATTTCAACATGTATCTATTTGAAAATGTGTTTCTCTTATTGGATATATTGAAATTATTATTTTCTAATAAGGACATCTATAATTATAATGCATTTAGAAAAAAAGAGATGATTTACTTTCAATTCTAGTGTTTTCAATTATAATAGGTGTGTTGCCTATATATCCTACATCGATTGTTAAAATAAAAATATCTAATATTTAAAGGCATTATATATATGTATGAATATGGTTCAAAAAATAACATTTGTACTACTTATATACAAAATGACACTTTCAGATATCTTTGTTTTCTTTTGATTTTTTCTGGATTCGATTGTGTATCTTCATTTTGTTTCTTACAAAATAAGGTGAAATTATACTCTACTATTTTAATATAGCATATCCTAAGCAAATTTGGTGGAATGGATACCCCTTAGTCCTTGGCTCCTTGGTTCTTAACTAAAGACGTTCTAGTGCCCCCAAATTTATGAACAAACCTCCATAAAAATTAAAAATTGAGAGTTCGATCAAAACATCAAAACTCCAATCTAACCCAAAAATTAAAAAATAACTCTTAAAAAATAAAGACACTAGGGGAAGCATATCAGTAGTGTTTATAGCTAGCTTCATGCACCCACAGATCCTAAATGGTACATTGGATTTTAATGTTTTTTTTTGTTGTCTCTGTATGTGACTTAACTGCTTATAGATAAGGTTATAGCTTCTAGGTAGTAACAATGCACACTATGGGATTAGTTATGCGCACAGGGCTGAAAATGTACACATTTCAAAGTGTCACCCGATACTTAAAGATGTTCCAATAACCGTCCATTCAAAATTTTCAATACTTGTGGACAAATGTCCCAATAGTGGTGCACAAATGGGCCAATTATGGATAAAACATGCTAAAAAGTGATTGGCTATTGGTACATGTGAAAATTATTAATGAGCTTTTCATTATCATTTATCTGACTCCTTTAAAAATAGTAATTGGGGAGTAGGGTACACAAGGAGTGATTGGTTATTAGGGGAAAGGGACGAGTAGTTGTATGTGGTCCAATAATTGTACATCCACTTGAGCTTAAAATGTGTAGTCTTGCCACATATTGCAAATAAATTATCTATACGTAAATCAAAAAATTACCAAATGTTGGTCAAAATAGAACAATACTTGAACACGTGAGGACCTATAAATGCTATATAAAAATGACATGAACAAGTGAAATAAATAATTTTTTGTTTCAAATAAAATATCATAGCTATCCACTATAAGTGAGTCATTTATAAAATAAGATGCTCAATTAATAAAATAAAATACTCACTTAAACAAGTATTCCTATGATTACTAGTCCCTCTACCCTAAAAGACGATCCACTATTGATACCCTTCCCCTATCATACTTCATCGGAAAGAACTAAATGAATATAAACATAATAATAGTGAATAAATAACTATTCGGGTACTTTCTCAGACGTCATTATACTTGCAATGAAATTCTCGTGGTCGCTACGGATGCTCCTAGTAAAACACACAATTTTCCCATTCCAATGCACATGCTGCTCGTCAGCAAATTTGATTGATATCACTTCTACTGTGTTAAACGAAGCGTAGTCTGCATTACAGACCCCACAGCCTGTATCACGTACAAAAGCTTTACAAGTGATGTAAAAAGTTTAATTGAAAAGAAAACACCTAATCGTCCAGCCTGAGCGACCGACAAGTTTACGCAGAAATCAAAACATAATTGTGTACGTAATGTTTCAAATTACATTCCAGGAACCATCAAGGGATGTTTTAAAACAAATCTAGGGGGACCAATTAATGAAAAACAATGCTATGACCCACCGTACGATTATCAGCCACAGAAAAAAAATAGCATGTGCGATATCGGAATCGATGAAAGTGTTGGAGATAAGCTTGATCGTAAGCTTTCTGTGGATAGTGTTAAGCTTTCCCAGCCTTTATATCAGACCAAATGCAAATGTGAGCAGGCAAAGAGATAGTTGCATTGAGTTCCATGGGCAAAGGAAGCTTTCTCCCTTTCATTCTCCTCCTCCTCCTTGTTGGGTTGGGAGAAAAGGAGAGTGCAGATAATAGTTCCGTTTTAGCTGATTTCAACATGTATTTTTCAGAAATTTGTTTCTCTTCTTGGATATATTAAAATTATTATTTTCTAACAACGACATCTATACGTATAATACATTTAGAAAAAAAAAAGTGATTTACTTTTAATTCTAGTGTTTTCAATTATAATAGGTGTGTTGCCTATATATACCTTCATTGACTATTAAAATAAAAAATTGTTTATTAAAATAAATAATATATAATATATAAAGACATTATATACATGTATGAATGTGATTGAAAAAATAATATTATGTATTATTTATATACAAATGACGCTTTAAGATACCTTCATTTTATTTCTTACAAAATAAGGTGAAATTATACTCTATTATTTTAATACACCATATCCTAAGAAAATTTGGTGGAATGGATACCCCTCAGTCCTTGCCTCCTTGGTTCTTAGCTAAAGAGGTTCTAGTGCTCCCAAATTTATGAACAAACCTCCATAAAAAAAATATATAAGTAAGAAAAAAAATTGAGAGTTCAATGAAAACATAAGAATTCCAATCTAACCCAAACATTAAAAAAATAACTCTTTAAAAATAAAGATGCTAGGGGAATCGTACTAGTAGTGTTTACAACTAACTTCATGCACCCACATATCCTAAATGATACATTGGATTTTGATGATTTTTTTGTTGTCTTTGTGTGTGACTTAACTCTTATAGGTAAGGTTCTAGCTTCTAGGTAGTAATGACGCACATTGTGGGATTAGTTATGCACAGAGGGCTCAAAAAGAACACATTTCGAAGTGTCGCCCGATACTTACTTAAAGATGTTCCAATAACCATCCACTCAAAATTGTCAGTACTTGTGGACAAATGTCCCAATAGTTGTGCACAAATGTTCTAGTAGTGGTGCACAAATGGGCCAATTATGGATCAAAAAGCATAAAAAGTGATTGGCTATTGGTACATGTGAAAATTATTAATGAGTTTTTCATTGTCATTTATCTAGCTCCTTTAAAAATAGTAATTGGGGAGTAGCGTACACAAGGAGTGATTGGTTATTAGGGGAGAGGGACCACTAGTTGTACATGGTCCAATAGTTGTACACCCACTTGTGCTTATAATGTATATTCTTGCCACATATTTATATCACATATTGTAAATAAATTATCAATAAGTAAATCCAAAAATTACCAAATGTTGGTCAAAATGGACCAATACTTGAACACATGGGAACCTATAAATGTTCTATAAAAAAGACAAATACATTCATTAAGAAGTGAAATAAAATAAAAAAATGTTTCAAATAAAATATCATAGCTATCTGCTATAAAAGTCATTTATAAAATAAGATGCTCAATTAATAAAATAAAATGCTCACTTAAACAAGTATTGTTATCATACCGAAAATATATTATTCTTTTGTGTACAACAATTGGAGTAGCAATGCAAATGCATTGGAGTATTCCATATTAATAATTTGTCTTATCAAAAATAGAAAAGGTGAATACAACAAATGCCTTGTATTTTTCCATGAAATGTGAGAGATTGTCAAAAGGTTTTAGTGTTCAACTATTGGTCCATTTGTGTTGGATAATAAGTTGTATTTTATATAACAATGTGTAGATATTTTTGAGTTCAGCTATTGGTCCTTTTTTGTTGGATACAAAAGTTATAGATAACAGATATTTGCTAAAAGGTGTTTGGTCCATTTAAGTTGCATATAAATTATATTTTACATAGAAATATAATATTCTACTAATAAAAAATGATATTCTTTTATTCAACTACTAGGGATTTTTAGATTAAGTTTTGGTCGAATATTTAAAAAGACATTTTTTGGACACTTCGCACTAGACGTATTATTTTGATAAGTTGTGTGATGAGTGACACCTTCAAACCTTAGTTGTAGATAGATAAGTGTCCACTTTACAACTCTAAAAAAAAACCTAATGTCTTACGATATTGCATGTAAGTGTTACATGTTGAGCAAGTTAGCCCTCATGATTACTGGTCCCTCTCCCCTAAAAAGTGATTACCTAAAACGCAATCCACTACTGATGCTCTTTTACTATCATATTTCATCAAGGATAGCTAGACCAATAGATAACATAGTTCCAATAACCGTCACCTTATTGTCATGTTGACCCCCCAATAGCCGTCATAGTGAAAACACCATTAATAAATTTGTTTTGTACTAATAGCCAATCTTTTTTTGTAATTTTTTGTTCATAATTGGCTCATTTGTGCACCACTATTGGAACATTTGTGCACCACTATTGGGATATTTGTTAACTAGTACTAGTGATTTTGAGTTGACGGTTATTGGAACACCTTTAGCTAGGTATCAGGCGACACTTTGAAATGTGTACTTTTTGACCTTTGTGCACATAACTGATTTCACAGTGTGCATCGTTACTACCCAGAAGTTAGATCAATAGCTATAAGCAGTTAAATTGCATACAAAGATAATTGACAAAAAAAATCAAAATCCGATGTACCATTTAAGATCTGTGGATACGTGAAACTAGCTATAACTGCTACTGGTGCTGTTCCCCTAAATAGCTAAATGAATATAATACTTAATAATAGTGAATAAATAACTATTTAGGTACTTTCTCAGACGTCATTGTACTTGCAATGAAATTCTCTTGGTCGCTACGGACGCTCCTAGTAAAACACAACAATTTTCCAATTCCAATGCACATGCTGCTCGTCAGCAAATTTGATTGATATCACTTCTACTATGTTAAACGAAGCGTAGTCTGCATTACAGACCCTACAGCATGTATCACGTACAAAAGCTTTACAAGTGATGTAAAAAGTTTAATTGATAAGAAAACACCTAATCGTCCAGCCTGAGCGACCGACAAGTTTACGCAGAAATCAAAACATAATTGTGTACGTAATGTTTCAAATTACATTCCAGCAACCATCAAGGGATGTATTAATACAAATCTAGGGAGACCAATTAATGAAAAACAATGCTATGACCCACCCTACGATTATCAGCCACAGAAAAAAATAGCATGTGCGCTATCGGAATCGACGAGCGCGTTGGAGATAAGATTGATCGTAAGCTTTCTGTGGATAGTGTTAAGCTTTCCCAGCCTTTATATCAGACCAAATGCAAATGTGAGCAGGCAAAGAGATAGTTGCATTGAGTTCCATGGGCAAAGGAAGCTTTCTCCCTTTCATTCTCATCCTCCTCCTTGTTGGGTTGGGAGAAAAGGCCTATGCGGGTAGGCACTCGGTTAATGCGTGTGCTAGTTGGAGAACCAGCGTGGAGAGTGGCAATGCCAGGGGTTGGGATGTGGTGCCTGCACCCTGCGTCTCCAACGTGGGTAAATACATGGAAAGGGGGCAATACCAACTCGATTTCAAAATAGCCGTTAAAGAAAGCCTGGCTTATCTTAATGATTTGGAGTTGGTAGGCGATGGCAAGGATGCTTGGGTTTTTGACATCGACGACACAACATTATCATGTCTGCCCTACTACAGAACCCAGCAATATGGGTATGAAATTTCTTTCGTTTAAAAACTCATTTGTATGTAGTTGCATGACAACATTTTGAGTCACAAACTTTGCATGTCTATTTGCAGGGGAGCGGTTTTCAATAATACGTCGTTCAACGAATGGGTAGATGAAGGAACGGCCCCTGCGTTGCCGTCATCGTTGCAGTTGTTCAAGGCTTTGTTAAAGAAAGGCGTCAAAGTGTTCTTCATCACCGGAAGAGACGATGAATATCGTGAGCTCACAACGAAGAACCTTATGACACAAGGTTACATAGGATTTGCGGGCTTAATCATGAGGTTTGGTTTTCCCGACTTATAATCGCTCTATTGCATCTGGGAAATCGGTTTTTCTGTTTCATTTTTTAATGGCGGCGTGTTTATATTGCAGGGGCGACAGCGAGAAGGGAACGAAAGCAGTGGTGTACAAATCGGAGAAAAGGGGGGAGCTTGTGAAGAAAGGGTATCGGATCTGGGGAAATTGTGGAGACCAGTGGAGTGACATAACTGGAAATCATGTGGGCTCTCGCACTTTTAAGATTCCAAATCCCATGTATTATATCGGCTAGACCTGAACCTACAAGTCTCTTGATTGAATCCAATTACAAAGAGATTTCAAACTATTTCGGTGGTTATTTTATTTCGGGTATTATGCACTAAAACTGTTTCAGTTTTTTGTCTTTCGTTTCTAATAATGCAAGTTTCTAGACGTCTTGGAATGTATTCTGAGACCTTAATATAGTGAGTAATTATTATTCATGCATTATCAGTTATTCCGATCTTTTATAGTGTGAAAAAGTTAATCTGATCCGGGATCATGTGATCAAGAAGCTCTTGATTCTTAATCATTAGATCAAGAAGCTCTTGTAATCTTTTGAGTCAAAATAATAATTTATCTATGTTTCAATTTTGTACTGGTCGTGTTTCAATTTTGTACTTGTTTCACATTTGGTTTGGAGAATCAATAAAATACATACTTCATTTCTTAATAATAATAACTGCTGACATTTTTTTTATAATATTGTTTATAATGTTGTTTGATATTTGAGAAAGGGAGAAATATAATATTGAATGCACATGTGATAGTGTGAGACACCTTTTTTACATCATCATTTATGGACGTGTCTATTTTGGCTCCAAAACGACATTACGGATTGACTAACACGTGTGTTAGTCACGTGTTTTACATTGTCGATTTTGCAATTAACGGCTACGTTTGACTAACTGTTGCTAACATGTTGTACGAAAGGTTTGTTTTGGAGCCAAAATAGATGCAGCCATCATTTACAATGTTGTTTGGTATTGAAGAAGGGGAGGAATACAATATTGAATGCACTTGTGACTTTATTCTGTTCAATATTTTGGAAAGCAACTAGTCAATGGATAACCAATCAAACTATTAAATAATCTATTCAACATTAATGTTAAATGATGTGGACTTCTCAAAAATTTTACCCTTTCATTATTATTTAATTTGTTAGGCCATTAAATTTCATAGAGTAGAAAGAAATATGCCTTTGTTTCTCATTTCAAGGAGTAGAACGACCAACTTGAACTACGAATCATGGTAGATTTTGGTTTAGATGCCTTTGTGCATTGGAAAATATTAGGGTTAGTTTGAAATTTTATGTTGGTTCACTTTATATAAATACTATTTTCTAAACAGTCTGAAACAATCAATAATAATTTTGTATTAATTTTTTATTAAAAATGTTAAAATAATTATTTTATATTTAACAATTAAATTTTAAGATAAAAATTATTTTATATTTATTAGTTAATTTTTTAATTTTTCTAACTTATATTTTATTTTTTATCATTGAATTGTATAGTATTTAAGGTTAATAGATTTGAATATTAAGAATTGAGAATTTAATGATTTATAAACAATAACTAAATATATGTGATTTTTGTTTCATACTTATATTTTGTCCTTTCAAGGAGACTCATAGGTAGTCATCCAAATTACATTATAGATGGAAGTGGGATCCGAATGGATAGAAAAAATGATTTTAATTTATTTTAAGGTGTTCTACAAATATCTAGATGGAATTATAATGGAGGTACAATAAAGTATATGTTTTTATTAATGGTATATACCTTTAGCATGGTGTCTTTTTCCTTTTGTCTTTTTTCTATTCACAATTGTGAATGGTGAATAATTTCATATATTTCCTTTTTTTTTTTTTTAGGGAAGCAAGAAAAAATATGATTTCCAATATAATTATTGACTACAAATTAAATTTTTTAAGTAAATTTGGATGAAAAAGTCAATATTATTTACGAGGGTCAATTGTTATATTTTTATCTCTTAATGTATTAAGAGTCTTAGAGAACAACCTTCAAGTGAAGGCTACTTGTGTAAATAGAATGGTTTCAAATACTTTTAAATAATCATTTCAAATTTTTGAAATATATAATTGTTAGAAGAATAGTTTCATGAGAAATTAAAATTACATTTATTGATTTGATATTAATAGATATATACTTTTTTTTATTTTATATGGTATTTGTGTTTTAAATATTTGAGTCATTTCTATAATATTAGAACAAACTTTAAGTATTAGTGCATATCAGCTTTTCACGAGCACCTATAAGTGCTCATTTTAGTTTATATAGGTGATACTCAATAGGATTGTTGTCCTATAAATCTTAGAATATTCCTTGATATTTGTCTGTGTCCTTGTCTTGGAATTGTACTTTAAAAGCCAATTTTTGAGTAATCTCTTGTATGAGCCAATGCAATATTTAGAGGGTTCAACTTCCTAGTATGTTGTGCCTTGCATAGGTGACAATTTTTAGACTTTATACTAAACTGGAATGGTGGTTTCATGCACTAGACTAAAGATATATAATCAAGAATATGAAGTGGTTATTTCACTATCTTCTAACATCTACATCAAATCATTGAGGCCAAGGTGAGTTAGGAGAAATGACATCTAGATGAAATACACAAGGATATATGCTTTAGAGTTTGGTAATGTATGAACTAGGGGAAAAATAATAAATCATTTATTCTTTAGTACTCTATATTGAGGCTTACAATTTTAATAAATGGTCTATATCTAGTTTGTTATGGGTGTGCATGGATATGAAATTCTAATCCATTATGATGCATAAGTACTTGATCAAGCTCTACATGAAACTAAAATGACTCATCTATGTACACGGAGTTTGATGCAAGAGCATCTAGGGGTTTAAAGGTGACAATCTTACATCACTCAAATATATTTTTAATATTTTAGTTTATTCAATTGTTCTTCAAGTCCAGTAAATAAATTTAATAGTTATCAAAGAACTTGGAGTTACTATTGTAGTTATCTCTCGGGAAAATAATTTGATTTTTATTACTTTATTTTCCAACTCAAGTGGGGGCATTAGAATTATGGAGCATCTTGGATTAATGTGGGAGATTTGTCATATCTCCATTTGTGGGCGTTGTGTTGGAGCATTGAAGACACAAGCTATACATGTTTACTATTATGATACTTAAGTTGGGGATTATATATTCCATCCATGCATATAGAAGATTAATAGTTTGGGGAAATATTTTAACTAAAATAGGATTTTGGATTCAAGGAGAACCTTTTAGAAGCATCTAGGAAACCAAATAGGAGTTACATTAAAAATTTGAATTAATACTTTAATATTATTTTAAGCTAGGAGTGAGGTTTGAGGGAATATTCTAGAGGTATCCTATAGTGGTCCCCTCATTGGAGTTACACTTCCATAATTTTGAATTTGGAATCATATTTATTCTTTAGAATTTAGAAAAAGAGTTCATTTAAGACATGGAATAATTTTTGTGAAGCTACACTTGGGAGATTAGAGTTGAATATTTTTAGTTATTTTAATAGATGTTGTTGTACCACAATTGGATGCCATAGTTATCATTTTCATCCTTTTAGCACTAATTTTCTAAGTGATTTATATTCCATGTTGTTGTTGCAAGTATTCTAGGACCATTGTTGTTGGTAATTTTAGGTTTGGGATATAGCATGATTGAGAGAAATAGAACTGAAGCACATAATAGGTGCATACAACTAGGGAGGAATCTAATAATTTATTATGTTCTTTTCATTGTATTTGTAGGCTTATCAATTTGAAGTTTGAACAATTATTTTGAAATTTGATAATTTGAGATTATTGTGAAGCTACAAAGTTCTACATCTTTTATGCCAATAAGATTTGTTTTTATATATGATGTGTTACAACCATTGATTCTATAAAAATATGTCTTTAGACCCTTGTATATCTATAATTTCAGATTTGCTCTTCATTTCAATAAATTAAGAGATACTTTGTTTCTATACATCCTATGTTTCTGATAAAATTGATATTTCTTGCACAAGTATGTATTTGAGGGAGATTACCCTCTTTGAAATTTTTTAATTTTTTGTTGTGAGTTTTTGAGGGGGATTTCCCTTCATTATGATTACAAATAGAATATAATAGCATTCTGCAGTACACTACAACACGATAACATGTCTTTTTTATTGAAATACATGAAATTTTTTATCATGAACTCTACCTTATTTCATAGATTTTTCCTATTTTTAACTAAAATAATTATTTTCAAACAAGAAGTATGAGAGGTTTAGGACTAGATTTTTTTTGTATGGGGTAAGTACTTGGGTGGGATGTACCATATCTAGTATAAATGGAAATTATTTCTTCTTATAGATGATTCTCTCCAAAATTTTGAGCAAGTAGGATGTGCATTTTGTGTATTTTGTATTCCTCAATTATTATTTGACTACTCTATTCTTTTAGATGGTGAACCTTATTTGGATTTTTATCCCATGATAACTAGGCTCTCAATTATTAGGAATTTTTTTATGATTAAAGACTTGAATGAATTCAGGCATACAACAATTTATCATTCATGATTGGCCACATTATACTCTTCATGCAACTGCTATTGATCTAGAATACTTTGGCATGCCATCAACTTGTATGGATGAAGCACATGTGGCTTCTCTTGATATTTGATTAGCATGGATGGGTCTTAGCTAATTTACATTTTATATAAGTTATCTTCCTTCCCAAATTCACATATAGTTATTTTTTTACTGATAAATATGAGGCTAGCATAGTTGCTTGTATCTTGATCTCTCGTAACAACATGCTAGATATTTGAAATATCTATATCAAACCTTGTATGTTGTTAGCTAAATATGAATACTTATACATTAACCTCAAAATCCATGTATCATCTTGCCATGTTAACTATTATTATAATTCCTTCCACTATTGTTTACTTTGACTCATTTCTTGCTACTATATATGTTAAACATGTAGAAGAATTTATTCTTGGCCTTACTTTAGCACACATACATATGAGAAACCTAATTTGTTAGTCAGAATCTTGTGGATTGGTACTACTAATGTGTTCTGATTCTATATCTATATAGATTTAAATTCAAAGAGTTAGTGTGTCATACCCATAAATGATTTGATGAAAAATGTTAAAACATTCATTACACACTAAAGTGCCTATTTAAACATGACCCTATTACTACTAAGAGTATCCATAGAGATTATCACACCCTTTTCCAACATAAAATGAGATTAATCCCTATTAAACATTATTAGAATATACAATCCATATTAGCTTATCTCATTATTGATCTCCACTCATGGCCTCCCACTCCCAAGATTTAGATTCCTCCTTCCCACCTATGGCAAACAACAACATCTCACTTGCTAATAATTTACCTATGGATGGCTCCCCTATCTACAAGCTAGTCGTGGATATTTCAGATATGTCATCTCTGTAACACATGCATTTGAATGCCTCTGAGGTGAATAATTTAGTTAATTACCACTTGTTCTTTTGTATATCAACTCAAAGAATCCCCATGTGGGTATTTGATTCCTCCTATCAAATAATTTCCTTATTCTTCTATAGTCCTGAAGATGATCCTTGGAAAGGAGGTTTTGAAGTGCATAACATACTACAGGGAATATGCTCTTATTGGTTGATTTAACTGTCTCTATTCATCTCTTCTGAGACTCCATCATAGATTTCAACCCACTAGAACCCTCTGGTGTCTGGTAAGTTGGAAATATACCCTTGCACTTGAGGATTTTTGGTTGGTTGATTTGATTGCACTAATGATAAAGAGGTGATTCTTTCTTAAGGCCCGTAGAGATGGGATTCCCATCTCCTAGCCCTTTGTCCTTGGACCCCCCCTTTCAATCCCCTTATGGAGCCTATTAAAGTCCCCCCTATGTGGGTCAGGCTTTCCCATCTTCCTCTTCACTCCTAGTGCTAAACTACCTTTCAATCCATTGGTAACATTCTTGGCCACTTTATTAAAGTCAACCCCAATACTTGTTTCTTCTCCCACACTTCTTGCATGTGTCTTGGTAGACCGAGACCTCTCCAAGTCTCTTTCAATAATGGTTTCTCTCAAGGTTTGTGATCTTTACTGGCAAAAGTTTGTGGATTTCAAGGGTCTCTTGTTCCATTGCAAACATTATACATTTCCATTGGGCACCTTGCCTTGTCTTGTCTACATGTGCCTCATCCTTGCTCATCTCCTACTTGGTGGAAGGATGTTGAGAGGTTTCATCTTATAGTATTTCCTCTTGATGTCTCTTTAGACTCTTTGACAAATTCAGAGCCCCCTTCCCTGATAGATCTCTTTTCCTCTATGGTTCGTAGTTGCTCTTCCCTTGTGGCCCCTACCCAGGGATCCCCTATTACTCTAGTGATTGCTACTCCTTTGATTGGTGTTCCTTGGGATCCTTTGGGAGCTCTCTTGAGTATGAGGCTCATTTTTTTCAATGGTGCCAAGTTCTCTCTCCCCAAATTGCCGGGTTCAAATTCTGGGTTTATCACCTTAGCTTTTGTACACAACATCTACCTCAGAGGGCTTTGCTAACATGTTCCCTTCATCTCTCATGATTTGGACTCCTCTTGGATGGTTGTGCATCTCAGAAAAAAAGGGTCAATCCATTTAGACCTAAAGTTCTCATTGTACTCTTTTGTGCCCACTTCTTGGTCCTTATTCTGATTTTAAATTGGTTATTTGTTTTAAGGGTGCTATTTTTTTGTTGGGTTACAAGAGTGTAACGCTACTATTTCCGTTAGATTTCTGATATACTTTAATAGATCTATAACAAGTTGAAACCTCTCTCCACTTAATTTTATCGAAAACCTTACAATCTATATTACAAAATAACTCTAACTCTTTTAATATGACATCCATACTCACAAAATTATTGATTTTATCACTACTACAAGTTTAATGACTTTAATTACCTTAACACTTACAAAGTATATGATGTCCACATTTACTTTTTCCATGCTTGTGATCAAACTACAATCGAATATGATCACTGAACAATTAATCAAAATTTGACTTTGCAAACCATTACCTAGGATGTCCATCATGAAGGTGAATTAATTTATTCTTGCTTCATTAGAAAGACATTGATATCATTCTTATGCATCTTCTCTTTGAGAGGTTGAGAATTTTGGGTCCAACGGATATAAATATAAAATTGAATGCACATGAACTTACTCATGACTTTACTCTCTTCGATATTTTGGAGACCGAGAGGTCAATCGACAGAACGTGAAACATTTCATAATCAATTCAACGTTGTTGTTAAATGATGTGGACTGCTCAAATTTTATAACCTTTCATCAGATCAAGATTTTAATAACAAAATATTTTATTTGACGGGCCATAGAATTTCATTTCCGTTTGGCATCGTTCATTTTGTTTGGAGATGGGACATCTTGTAGCCAACTTGGACTGCAAATTGATTGGAATGTTTTTGTTTGCTGCTGCTGTTACTTTTGTGGGGAAGGTAGATAAAGCATGGAGTACAGGTGCTTTTTTTTTTTAATTTGAATGAAAAGAAGTATACAAATTTAAAATTAAAGAAATGGTGTATAAATAATTATACAAATTGTTTTAAAATATTTTAGAAATACATAATATTTGGTTGTTTCATGTGTGAGTAATGATGTTTTATTGATGTTTTATGTGTGAATAATGTTTGTTGATTGTTATAGTTTTTGTCTTTTAGTACTATTATTTGTCATATGCAACTTTTTGATGATTCCTTTTCTTTCAATGACATGGTTTATGTGTGAAATGCTCATTTCCCACGTGTTTTCATTTTTTAATAGCTTAGCCATAGTGCAACTTAATTCAATTTTGAAATATTTTTTCTTCTCCATATCACTTTCTATGAAATTAATTTTCAACTTCAAATTAATGGAAAGGCTTCTTGAATAATTGATGGTGCTTGGAGTATATTTGAGGGGAATTAAGTATCTTGTAAAGATTGGACCATGGAGGTGAGTTGATTAGTAGGGGAATAAGGTTTGATAGGGATCTTTTGTAGGGATTGCTTAAGTATGGATATATGAATTCAACAAGTTTTCAGAGTATCTCATTGCAATATATTAGATTGAGTAGATTATAATTTATGTACAAGATCATACTCTTTAGGGTTTCTAGCAAGAAGATGAGATGGAGGTAAAAGGTCAATAGTAGAAAAAGGATGAGATGTTAGGTTTAATGTGTCTTTTCTATTTTATCGATGGTTGTAGATGTGAGTAATTATGGTATAATTATTCTCGCAAGGAGGTCAATGCATTGTGATTAGAGTAAGAGGAATAGCAACCTTAGGCATAAGGTTAGGTGTAGTAATTTAGTGACACAATCGATGTTTAGAGAAACTTCATGATTATGGATGAAGGTACAATTGTACATTAATTTTAGTGACACAATTGTACATTAATTTTAGAATTGTTTATATGTTTCACCATCATAGATGTATAAATAGAAGAATACACAAACAAATATCATTAGGAGGATAATTATTTAACCCTTTTTCCTTACTTGTTCTAATGTATTATCTATGATTTTTTTTTTCATTGTGATAATTATGATTTTAATTTTTAATGTGCCATAGAGGAGGGGGTGGAAAAGCATTAGAGTCATGGCTAGGAGAAGTTGTAACAAGGAACTATAAGAGTAATGAAATGTATGTATATACTTTAAAATATTTTAAATATGTAAAGTAGAGTAAATTATACTATAGATTAAACTTTTGAACAAGGTTAATTTAATACATATGTTATTAAAATGAATAAGGTATAAGCTACTATTTTTATAGAAGGAAACATTGATGACTAAAAGGAATGTGAAATTTAGTAAATTGATTACTAATAAAATATATCAAACTAATTAATTTTGGTAAAAATAAGATTCTAAAATAGAAATTTTACTCGCAAGAAACTCAAATAAGATAGAATTATAGTTTATGAAATTTAGTTTAGTCGCACTATGATCTATATGAGCATGTTCTCATCCAAATCAAACAAAAGAGTAAAGTAGAAAAATCATCTGAAAAAACATATAAATTAGAAAAGAGACACACACCATTAGTAATAGAGAAAACTCCATGGTTAAGCGCACTTGAGTTGGAGTAGTACTAGGATGGGTGACCTCCGAGGAAGTCCTAATGCTTCACGTTTGTGAGCATCACCTAGATGAAATGAGTGTTAAGTGTTCCATTAATTCTCATGAGAGATGGGTTCTTGTGAACCACTACTCATGAATCATGGGTCAATGAGTTTGACTCAAAAACTACACAATTGAATCCTGGTAGCAATATCACAATAGAGAAAGTAAAAAGAAATCTATATATAATAAAACTAATAGAAAATACATTGAATGAATCTAAATGACATAACAACAAAATGATTGAGAAGGAAAGATAAATCAAAAGAATAAGCTCCAAAATTTACCTATATTTGGAACAAGAGAAAATAGGGTTATTGCTCAGGAGCATCCCAAAATGATCAAGCCCCAAATTTGGATGTTCAACCTTCATGGACAATCCAATAAAAATAATAGAAATTTTTGTGTCCTCCTCATCCCATGAACATCTAGATGTAAGAATATTAAAGTAAATGACAAAAGGTATAGTAATATATAGGTCTACTATTTTCTCTATGTAGGAAAGAGAGTTGTAAGATGTAGAATTCAAAAAGAAAATAAAATACAAAATTAGAAATAAAAGAAAGGAGCTTGAACAAGAAAAAGCATCCTAGAACAATTTTTATAGTAGTTCAAATAATTACACTAGCTTCCAATAGCTTGGTTATGATTTGTAACAACATAAGGATACTTTATAAATTTACTATAGAAGGAAAAATAAAAAAGAAAAGAAAATCCTTCTTGCAACACTCTAATAGAAGCATGTTAAGAAGATCAAACACAAAAACAAAATAAAAAATTAGAAACATAAGTCACTATAATTTTTAGTGATGTGGGATTTCTTGTAATATAAAATGCTCATGCATCAAACATTTTGAGTAATGCTCCATGAGTTTAAGTTGTTATTGTAATATTTAAACTTTGAACATGTTTATCCTAAGTTACTTTTATATATATTCTAAAAATTTATTAATCAACAAAGAATATTACAAAGAAAATAAGACCAACAAGAAAATTAGTTGCTCAACCAATCAAAGCTCTTCCAAACTCCCTAAATAATTTCTCATGTCATCCATAACCAAGTCCTCCAGAATTCACGATACGCTAGGGACAAGTACTCCCAATCCTCAACACTCCACATTCTCATCATCTCAAAAGCCCATTTTGCCAGGCAATCTACAACCTTATTCCATTCTCAAGGGATGTGGCAAAAGGTTAAAAATTCCAAACGTTTGTAAATCCTCATAATTGATTGGCCACCAAGGCCAATTGCCAATTCACTCCTTCCAACTATCATCTATTGAGCATTTCATATAATGCCTGCCAAAATAGCCTAGAGAAATTAACCAACTATCTAACAAATAGAGATAATTTAAAAAATAAAAAATAAATAAACCAATACATACATATAACTCAATAATAATTTACATCTATTTAATCATTCACTAAGCATGCACATGATCTATGATCTATAATATAATACATAAGCGGAAATAAATAACATCTCATCATGTAACATTCCTTGGGGTATCTCAATGCCATTACTTAACATGAATACAATGACATCATGGAATCCTAACTTATTCATTCCTATAATTTACTCCTTCCTATAACATAAGGAATTATCCATTTAATCAAGCCATCATGAACACATCTCAATATGATCCAACTACCACTTATTTCCCTTAGTTTTATTTTAACCATTCAAGATACCATCATTATTTTATTACTAACATCACCTATAACATATCTATCTCATTTCCATCAATATGGTTAAACATACATTCAATATAATACAAAATGCACAAACTATAACCAAGAGATAAGAACATTAAGAGAATGCTTTCCAATATGAAACAATACCATAATCATTATTATTGAAGGGTAATCACCTCATTTCATGACACATCCTACAAGAGTATCTAATAACATTCTTACAAGATTACAATATCATATATATCAAGATACATAGTGTTCAATATACAACTAATCTATCTCATGAATACTTCTAGTACATGTTCGAGTACAGGGAACACTAAGAGGGGGGAGGTGAATCAGTGTTTCTAGTAAAATTAAAATTTCACTTTAACGTTTTTGGACTGAATAAGAATTGCATAAAAACTAAATAATCTTTTAGTATCAACAAGTATGATGAAAAATAATCACATCAACATACAAAATATGGTGCTCATAGAAAGATCATGACACAATGATTTCATGAGTGAAAACCCCTCGTGGGGTAGAAAAAACACTCACAAAGTGCCTCACCAGCTTAATAAAAAATGCATCATTGGTAAATTACAACAGCCTCACTAGAAAATACAATGTGTCTCACTGACTGAATTCAGAGCACCAACTCTAGGAGGACCAACCCCTTTCAAGATTTAGGAGTAGTAACCCCTTACAAAAATTAGAGCAAAAACAAGTTCAAAGTGTTACTTTGTTTCCATACAATTCATATTACAACAACACTTATCAAGAATAATAAACAAGATTATACCAAACATCCCTTTCAACACTGCATACTGAATGTGATCATTTTTCTTCTTTCCTGCAACTACAATGATAAACATGCCAACAATATGTCTACAAGTACAACATTAGCATTCTGCATTATATCTACATCAGTAAGAAGTTAACAAACAATTACTCTAACATTCTCTCGACAAGAGATTTATCACTATATATATTAGACCCTTATTCATAGTTGTAACCAAACCCTCACTTCATCAACAAAGAACATTACAGTATGCAATCTGAACCACACCAAGTCACTCTGTTTTAATATAGCTAAGCATATACAAAGCAACACAAAAAATTTGCCTAAATTTTATCTGTATCCTTCTTATATCATCAATAATTAAAAAAATATTTATTATTTCATCTGACAAACCCCATCATTACCTTCAAACACCCTTTCATATCGTCTTCAACAACCACATCTTCATTGATATACAAATTCATAGTCGATTGTATCTGATATTCTTCACTTTGTGTATTCATAAACTCTATTAAATCCACACACCTTCTCTCATCATGTGAATATCCTTTGCATAAATAGCTCATGTTCTCTTTTGGTCATAACCCATCAATCAAAATACCAATCGACCATATTCCCCTTCAACTATTTCAACAGAAGTCTATATCTCTCTTCAACAACCGATTCGATTTACTTTTCATGGCATTCAATTGTCAAACTTCTCATACATCAAAGAGGCTTGAAAAACGCCCATTGGTCCATCTTAGACAAACCATATGCATCCAACTTGGTAGTCCAAATGAGTCAAAAACTATGGTCCCCATATTGGCTTATGGCTTATCGGCAATAGGATAACACATCAGCTAGGCACTAAATGTGTCTTACTGAACCTTCAAGTTACACTGAAATGAGTTTCATTATCGTCAAAATGACAGTAAAGTCACAACAAAACTCTCAACTTCACCAAGACCTATTGATAGTCTCACCGATACTTTCTTTATCGCTATGATAAAGCACTTCGCCAAGATCGATAATCAACTTCACAGATGACCAAGGCTATACCAACAAGCTCATCACCAACATGGAACAAATGTTACACCCAAAACAAAAGCAATGGAGAAAGAAGTGACACCAAAACCCAATGTTACCAAGATACTGAAAGAATCTTATAAAAAATGATCTCTGCAATGTGTCGTGCTCAAAAAAATATTCTCAAAGATTTTTTTAATGATTTGCATGACTATCCATTGATACGATGTTGTTAAATGTATATTTAATGCAGACCTCTATTAATACTTAAGTTTCTATTTCTTTTGAACACTAAATTGTCATGTTGCCATACTACTTTAATCTTCTCGCCACAATGCGAAGAACCAGAAACATAGACTATATGCCCTGGATTCAACTTTAACCAATATGACTCCAATATATCTCTATGAAGACAATAGTTCTGATTCAATTTCTTTTGCAGCCATCAACTCATGTCAGAACCTAAGTATATAATGAAAACATGTAGAAAACATATTTCTTAACACTGGAATATATATACCAATAATGTCTCATGTCCATACCAATATAATGCCACATGGTCATAGGGAAAAAGCATGGAGTTGTGTCACACTTTGGGTCAACTGAGGGTATTCTCGTTGGACTCAGTTTGGTCGGATTACTCTAGGGCCACGTGGCACCAAGTGGCACCAAGTGGCGCTGAAGATAGAAGTGGCAAAATAGAAATTGAAAACAAAGACAACCAAGAACACATCAAGAGGCTTCAACAATTCAAGTAGCGTGGATTTGATCGCTTTTGATCCTTTTTCCTCTATTTTCCTTAGTTTTCAAATTTTGAAATTTTCAATTTTGAAATTCTTGGTTTCCTACTTTTTTGAATATGTCAGATGGTTCCATAGGTTTTGATATTGTAAAAGGCTTGAAGCTTGTTGCATCCTCAATTTTTCTATAGGAGGATAATCAAGGCCTTTTTTTTCCCTCTCCTTCTTTGACTTCTACATATACTACAAAATTCCAATAGAAGTAGATATATTAATTCACAAAGGGTTAATAATATTAAAAAAAGTCCACAATTTTTGCAATATAGTACTGTAATCAGTTCCCTGTCCCACTCACAATAATCTTGCAAAGGATATGTGAAATAAAATTCAATGATTTCCATGTTGTTCCTTTTACTTGTTATCCAGAATATTATATGAATCAATGAAATTGAGGTCTTTTTGGTTCATATGTTTACACTATGTTGTTGAGTTTGAATGGGTTTCAGCTTCTTTAAAGTAGAAGATTAAAATTGCTTACTCTATTCAAAGGGATTCTATGTAGAGAACAAGTAGTAAGTTGCAATTGGAATAATTCATCTCATGCTATGTTGATATCATATATAAATCATATTTTTTATACTAATGCAATTAACAGTCTCCATGATCATGATGTAATTACTAATGCAACACTACACTTTTTTGATACATGAATGTTGAATAATTTATCAAATAAATAATTACTAATGCAACCTTATTCTAGAACACTGAAAAATATTAGTACTAATTTATTAACTTGTCAATAGAAATTTGAAAAATTATATTGCATGTCAATATTAAATGACATTGATAGAAACATAAAATATCATCAAGCAAATTTAGGGTTTTGTAAACTAAAAAATAGTAGTACTAATTTATTAACTTGTCAATAGAAATTTGAAAAATTCTATTGCATATCAATATTACATGACATTGACAGAAACTTAAAATATCATCAAGCACATTTAGGGTTTTGTAATATGAAAGATGAAATATGTTATGCTTATGTAGTAAAAAATTAATAAATACCTAGTAACTGCTAGTGCTAAATCTCTTAAATTTGCCAATTAATCATCATCCTAATAATCAAATCAAGAGATTCCTTGATTCTTTTCCCTATTTTCTACACTTTGCAATCTCTGCTTACCTCCATCTCAAATCTAGTAGTATATGTGTTAGTGGCATCCATTATATCACTATCAATTGTCCCACTTTGCTTTGAAGTGTTTCCCAACCCTCTTCTTTCAATTTTGGACTTCTAGATTCTTAGTTCCCTTTCATAAGGAAAACTTTGGACATCATACCTAGATGTATATAGCCGCAAGTAGTTTTCCAAATTCTTGTCTAGTTTGTTCCTTATATTTGATTTTAAAAACCCTAAAGTAATGAAAACTCTCTCATCCTCTACTGAAGCCAATATCATGTTTTGACAAAAATCAGCAAGACTGAAAAATTCTGAAATTGAATCAAGCAAAATTTCGCTCTACCCTAGGTTTGTCCAAACCTTTTTTATTGATCTCTCTTCCAAGGGGTTATCCATTTTTTTCAAATGTTCCAAATGATGCCTCATCATCATTGCATAATAGGATGATTTCTCTCTAAGAATATTTTTATTTAAAATTCCTTCTATAGTATGTCCATTGATTTCTACAGATTTGCAAAAATGGCCTATCAAAGTCATTAGCCTATGATGATAATTAGTTGGACCATTGAGTTCTCAATATTGAGGAAAGACAATAGACATGGATTCAAGTAACTCATCACGAGTGAATCATTTTCTAATTTCTAAGGAAACAGAAGAAGCGATTTTCTTCAAACTCGTAGTTATAGAATCAACAATGTTGTTAAAATCTTCCCTTGTGACACTCTTGCTTCTTAGGGTTCTTTCTTGGTTCTGTGACCATGGCAAGGTAGTGCTTTGGTATCTCAAATACATGTACACTGACACATAACTCTTCGTTTGCATTAAATAGGAAAAAAATGTTAAGGATTGTTCAAATCTACTAGTGTCTGCCAACTAGCAATTTTTTCATTTACAAATGTTTCTTGTGATTGATAGATATTATCGAGGGTCATGCATGTCATTTTACATAGCTTAGCATATTATACAATATACATAGCTCTTTCTTGGGATTTTGTCACAAGAAGGTTCATTTCCTCTATCATGGGGAGAAGAACTGCTAAAGTTAGAATTGTTTCTATATCACTTAACCTACAAAGCAGGTCAGGAGCTTTGTCTACTGTGTGCCAATGTTTGTACATTACGCCAATCAAGGATCGATATTATGAATAAACTCGATGTACTGGACCATGCAAGGAGATCCATCTAGTATCAACATCCTTAAGAAGCTTGTTCCCCTCAGTTATTCCATTAGCAAAATTTTGAAATTCCAAAAACCATTTGGGACTTCAATAGAAGTATCAGTAGAGCTCTCTAACTAAATCTTAAACATTTGTTACTAGAGGATACTTGCTCACAATTTTAAAAGCTACATTCATTATGTGGGCCATGTAGTGAATGGAAGTCATGTAGGGTGAACAAGAAGTTTGTAGCTTTATGCAAAGACCATTTTTATGACCTTGCATTACAAAAGTTCCATCTGCTCCTACACATACCAACTTTTTTGCAATTGTCAAGTCATCCATACCTCCATATTCAATTAAAGAATTCTTAACTAGTTGAAATAGAGTTCACATTGTTGCACTCTTCTTCAATTTAGAAACACATACTAGATGAGGTTGGCGGACATGATTCTTTACGGTATAAACATGCATACATACCCAAGACATATTATCTATTGTCATAACTTTGTCCAAAGACAGTGCAATAAAGTTTGACTCTCTAATTTTTTCCTTTATATCTTGTTTTTCAACCTCGGCAAGACAACTTGCCCATTCCCAAACACTTTTTACTGACCAATGAATGTTAGGAAAGTTAGGAATTCCTATAAAGTATAATAAAGTACTAATTTATAGGTAGTCTATCATAGGATTCCCTCTGGTCAAAATATAAAAAAATGGCACTTCACTAAACAATTTTTCCCAGTTGTGCTACTAACATTGCCTTTCCAATAATAGCTTCAAAAGAACCTCCACATTCAACGAGCTTTGCCTATCTTTTCAAATGTGCATCATATTCTAAGGCACACTTAACATGGTGACATTTCTCCTTTGTTTTCCATCTTATCAGTGATTCTTCAATTCCATCTATGATTTTCTTTTCGTAAACTTTGCCAATATACTTTTCAATGGTGTCAAGATTTAGTTACAACCTCTTCTCCTTTTTATATTTCCAACTACAAATCTTACACTTGCATTCTATTGGAGGGTAACCTTTCTTTGGATTCTCCACTTGTTCAATGAATGGATACTTTGAGACCCAATCGATTTGAAAATGCCTCACCAAATCCCACTCTCCACCAATTTTTTATTTGGATTTTCTTTTCCCTTTCCTACATCATCATCATCTATGACATTGTCGACAAAGTCGATTATCACATTCCCCTTACCCTGGGTATGTAATAAATCTTCATCTTCATTGTCATCTGAGATATTGCATTTTCCACCTTCTTCAATATTCGGCGTAAGTTGTGAATGTGGTATTTATGATGATGTACCTTCATGATCATCTTTTTTACCACAAACATTGCTAAAATACAAATTTAAGGTTTTGTGTTCTGCTGACCTCTATTGGCCTTCACCACGTTCAGGAGTCTTACTCTTCTTGTTTGACATATTCAATGAAATAAAGCCTGCAAAAAACTATCTACTTGTTTAAGAAGCAATAATAGACTATAAGATTCATTACCCCTAGGGCCTAGAATCTAGATGTATGAGGTCTCCCTGCTCAATGAGAATGATCTAAAATTTGCAAACAGATTGAGATGAATAATATTATAACACTTCAAGGAAATGATCACTTACCTTTAGATTCTCAATGAGTAGCATTAGTAGACAACAATGCAGCAATGGTTGTTCTTGTCTGTAACTTGGCTATTGATTTGAATTGAGAGCTCTAAACCAACCAAATTGTGTAAAAATAAATTTGATCTTTCATACAATCTTATACCAAACCATATTTCGCAAATTCAGTGGGAATTTTAAATGGTATACAAAAAATTGGTGAATCCCACTTAATTCTAACATGTCTTATGGAAACATAGGGTTAATCAAACCTCGACAAAACATGTATGTTGTAATTTACTAGGCGATTATGGACCATCAATTGGGATGGACTTATAATAGAGTTGGCAAAATCAATCCTCCCACAATATTGAACGATTGATGTTATTGGCGAATATTGCAGAGAATTAAGACACTCTTCCAAAAATGTCGAGTGAATTGGGTCCTCATGTAAATTGAACTATTGATGGATATTGGTGAATTATGATGGTGAATTAAGGCACATTTCCAAAAATTCAGCAAAAATATTAAATAGACTATTGTGAAAACGTAGACTCTATTGGTGAAATCTTTAAATCATTACAAATAATTAATAATAACAAAAGTGAATTGAAATGCATTTGACCAAAAATTTATAAATTCAGGGCGATCTAGCCACCCCGTTCAGTCCAACTTATTCGCCAATTTTGAAATGTATCATACAAAATATTCACCAATTAGCGAATATTCGCCACTAAAGTTTTCGCTAAAGGGTATCCTAAGTATAATATTGCACATAGTATCTTAATTTAATTAAATAGTCATATAATTAAAATATTTTTCACTATTTTTATTGATTTGCAACGATCTTGTGGCATTTTTAGGTAATATACGGTGTAAAAGAAATATAATAAAGATCTTGATGCTAACATAGATCTATAAGTGATTTTTTTTTTTTTTTGGAGTTTAAGACATAAAGGTATATGTTATCACTGTCTGAGAAATGGGTTTTCTTTTCCCATAATTGGCTAAGTTTTTGAAATTTTGAGTCAGACACACTATCAACCGCTTCAAGATTGTGTTAGGTTTTAAGGGTTTAGGGCTTCAATTTTTAAAATCGCTCAATGTTTGATCAAAAACCCTCTGGTTTCTATTCCTGCTTTACTTTATCCACTTAAGTAATGGGTCTTGGGGTCGTATGAAGTGTCCCCCCTTGTCATTTCCCTAGGCGGTCGTTAAATAATCATAAAATTTATGCCTTATGTCTTTTTTCCTCCTAATGTTGTCGGGCCCAATAAATGTCATCCAGCTCTCAGATGGATCTACGGCTATCACCATTTTGTTAGGCGAAGTTACGAGTGTTTTAAGTCTCGTGAAATGGCGAAAGGAAAAGCATGTTCAATGGTGCGCATTTGGTTGGGTTTAACGAGACTCCATCTCGCTCAAGATCTAACGGCTGGCGTTGATTCACAGTCGAAACTAGCAAGCAAGTTACCTTTCATGAAACGGCGAAAAGGTTTGGCAGGACCCTACAGCGAAGACTTTTCAAACAGCTAAAAGGTGATCAAGTTCAAGAGAGATCGACGGTTCGCGCTGTTTCATGGCCGGTAGATGCTCACATGTTACGCCCTGCGAAGCAGCGAAAAGGTTTTTGGCTCGGGCGAAATAGGTTTATAAAGAGGCTAATAGATGCGCATGTTCCCAAAAATCCAACGGTTAGCGTAGTTTCGAATAGGAGAGATGCTCGACAGTTAGCTTTCGCGAAGTGGTGAAATAACATGGCGCTCCAAGCAGGTAGCCCAGTTGGTCGAGATGGCAAATCAGATAAAGACATGTGACAGAAAGTCAAAGTAGTCAGCAAGTCAGATCTAAGGCTTAAAAGGTGGGTCCAAGAGGATGACCCATGTCGCGGCGTGTGAAAGTGACTTGGTAGATCTAGGTGGCAAGGGTGAGGTGGAATCAAATGTTTCCTCTTAGCGAATAAAAGGTGGACATGTCAGTTCGGAAATGACTAGATGCCAAGAGGATAATGCTAAATCAGAGGGCCCATATCTGTCGGATTTAGTTAAGTTGTTAAGCATCGAGCAAGTTAGATATAATCTAACGGTCTGCGTGTTTTCACAAAGGTTAAATGCTCATGTTTTAAAACCAGTGAAATAGCGAAAGGTTTTTGGGCCCCGAAGAACAGATAAAGCATGAAGGTAAAAGGGGATCAACTCTGATTTGATCCAAGGGCTCGCGTTGTTTCATGACTATGAACCAACCGAGGGATATGCTTCGCGAAATGGCGAAAGAGAAAAGAAGGTTCTTCCTGGCATAATACTAGATGGTGACGTGTCGATTGACATGTGGTTTCAAAAGAGATTGAGGGCCCGCCAAGATGTAACCGACAGTTATAAGGGAAATAGAACATGTGGCTGACTTTGAACTAAACTCGAAGAGTTTTCCAAGGCTAATGGCTGAGTGCCACGTGGTATTTGGTAACCAGTGGGAGAGCGGGTAAGCGATGCAAGCGTAAAGGTCTCGCTTAAAGGATGGTCATCTCAGGATTGATCCAACGATTCACGTTGTTTCGTGGCCCAAAGTTGAAAGCGGGTTAAGCTATGCAAAATAGCGAAAAACTGTTAGCTATCATGATAAGGCGCAGTTAGTGAAAAAGGCTGACGGTCCCGGTCAGAGTTAAAGGCCAAGCAATTAGAGTCCCATCTGACACCTGGCATAGCTTCGCGAAAGAAAAGTGCTCGTGGGATAAAGCCTGCGAAGTGGCGAAAAGAGGTGGGGCCCGATGCAAGGGTAGAGATGTTAAGACAGTGTAAAGACCGATTAAGTTCCATTTGATCGGACGGCTAGTGTAATTTCATTTGGCGAAATTGCTCGAAGGTTATGCTCTGTGAAATGGTGAAAGAGCGGAAGGAAAAAATGTGCAGGTGTTTTGTGACCCGTTGGAGCGAAAATTTTGAATTCTTTCATGAATTCAATTCTGAAAGGACGGCTGAAGCATGTGGTATCAATGTCACAGTTAAGAGCCTGAGTACCATATATGATCTCGTATCAATTGAATGAAGATATCATTCTAAAGAATAGTTGTAGAGAAGTGGTTGTAGAGATATTTTCTTCAAATACAAAGCAAATTTATTCAGTTGCAGAGCGGATTCCTTCAA
Source organism: Cryptomeria japonica (assembly GCF_030272615.1). Classification (NCBI taxonomy): domain Eukaryota; kingdom Viridiplantae; phylum Streptophyta; class Pinopsida; order Cupressales; family Cupressaceae; genus Cryptomeria; species Cryptomeria japonica. The sequence goes on from NC_081415.1 coordinate 522,429,178, forward strand.
GCAAAAACAAGTTCTCTTATACTCTTGTTTGGCAATCACTTAGTAGTGTGTTTTAATTAAGGTCTTGATTTGTCATAGAACAGTTGGGGGTAATAGTTAAACTGCTTGCATAATTTTAAGATGGCACCTAAGAGATAATTCTCAAGAAAAGTTAATTACCAGGAAAGCGCTATTTGTGATGATTTCCTTGAATAGTTGACATTGTCAACTAATGTGGCTACAAATATAAAAGAACTTGTGCCAAGAGCTCCTCGCCTAAAAAAAGGGGAGGGATTGTATGATAAAGGTAACTGGCTGAGAGACCCACAGGTTGGGTTGTCTGGGTTGGGGTTATTCAAGGTTGGATTTGGCATGAGAAACTCCTCAGCCCCGCAAAACAGTATCTGGGAGTTAGATGTGGGAAAATTGGTAGTTCTAGGAGTATTCATGGATGTGGATCTCCTAACTCAGATTGCACTCAATTATGATCCAGTCACAAGAAGTATTAGGGATATAAATGGGAAAACCCTCATTGAAATAAATAATGAGGAGTTCAAAAATGCTTTTGGGCTTAGTGAGTTTACCAATTTTCTAGAACCTATTAATTTCAAATCACTAGCTCAAGTATACAGTGTGCAGAGGAACCACCTTAGAAATGGTCCTCTTAAAGAATTCTTTGTGAATATAGGTGGCTTGACAATTGTAGGACCCAACACTAAAGAGCCCTTCTCATTAAACTTGTTCACCCTTAGGGCTAAAGGATTATACTGGTCACTCTGCCAAATTTTAGGAGAGGATGCTGAGGCAAATATGCCCACTCATTACATGTTAATGATTGCTCAAATCTTGAATCCTTCTCTTGCAGTGACTTTTGATTATACTTCCTTTATCACTGATGCTATCCATGAAGGATTGATAGGAATAAAGAATGGGAAGGTTGATAGGCCTTTTGGATGGTATTCCCTCCTTATGTATTTATTTTTATTCAAGGGTGGCGATTATTTTGCAAGTGGAATGGATCTTGTAAAAGAGAAAGATGGAGAAAAGATGTCAGTGCAGTTATGGAGTACAGTGATGTCATGGGACAAAGAAGATGCAAACTTCTTAAAGTTTGATAAGTATTTTGCATCTAAGATTAGGATTCTTCTCTGTTCAGAGAATCCAAGAGTCCCCAAGGTTCTTTTGGAATTTATTAGGCCAAAATAGTTTGCAGAGAATATAAAAATTGTTCCAATTGGGTGATATCTACTTGTACCTTGTCTCCATAGTTTTCAGAGTATATGGTTTCACAGGCACTCCATTTTTGTTACCCTATCAGGTCCCTCTTAGAGTGGGAATCGCAAAGATCCTCAGGCAAATTGGTAGTGTGTAGGAGGCAGAGTTAACAGGCAGAGGTAAAGGGACCATTTTCCCTACTGTTACCATAGCACACCAATTTGTGATAGTTAAAGGAGGTTGGAAGTGTTTTGGAGATTTCCTTCAACCATATCATTTGTCAATTGCAGTCTCCCGGTGTGCTGACCTTGAAGACTTCTTCAACAACATGTTTAGAAAGAGGGCAATATGTAGAGGTAAACCCCACCAGTTCCAATTTCCTGAAGACCTCATTAGGAATGAGTTTGATCTAGATGAGCAAGAGTTGAGGAAGGAAAAGTGGGTGGCTTATAAAAAGGCCTTAGATTTTGTACATCAATTTGATACCAACTATGACCCATTGTCTAGCTTCCACCCTTTTGAGGAGAAGATAAAGTTCCTAATTCTTTGTTTTGAGGATGTGATGCAAACTTTGAAAGAAAAGAGAGAGGTTGTAATTAAAAACAACCCTGAGAAAGCAAGACGGGTTCTAAGTAGGTTTGCATCCACCAGAGCAATCCCTCCTAGTAACTACATGTTGCATAAAAAGTCCAATTACAGTGTGTTGATCCCTACAACAGGGGAGCCCTCTACTTCAAAGGGGAAGAGGATGATACAGGATGTCATTGACATTCAAGATAGCCCAAAGAAATAGAGAGTGGGAAAAGAAATACAATCTGATGAACACTTGTACTCTCCATCTCAATCCCCTATCCATAGAGGAGATGAATAGGCAGCAGCTGAGCAACTTTTACAGTTAGGCAGTCTGGGAGAAATAGCATACACATACAATGAAGTAGAAGAGGGAATGCTAGAAGAGCTCCCTACTAATGAAATGAACATCACTACTAATGATTTCAAAGGTCGGGAGTGGGATCCTGAGATTAAGCAAGACAGTGAAGATTTCTTGGCTAACAATAACTTTGTTACTTTAGGAGCATTCATGCAGTTTGTGTGGAAGCAAAAAATTGAGAAGTATAATGCAAGGTGTGAAAAGAGAAAAGGTGAGAAGCCTCATAAAGATCCAGCTCTGGTGGAGGAGGAAATAAAGCAAGAAATGATTGATGAGTTTAAGACCATCACTCCTGAGCAGGGAAGAGACATGGTGGCACAGGCTAGGGTACTCATTCTCCCCGAGTGGGACATAGAAGATGCCTTGGTACTAGAGGCAGTAAGAAAAGAGACCAAACCTATGGAGGGGGTCACTTTTAGCAAAGACAATGTTGCACTAGTCATGTGGTCTCTTAAAAGAGACGAGAATAAGAGAAATAAGGACACCCTAGGGTCAAGCTATCTTGGTGGAATGATAGTGAAAAGAGTTCAGAGCACTGGGGTAGTGGAAGCTGCTAGCACTGTGCTAGAGACTGTAAAGTTTAATGTTGCAGTGGTACAAAGGGAGGCCAAGGAAAAGGAAGATCTCCAGGTTAACTTGGAGATAGTTTTAAAAGCCTATAATAGTGCCAAGGAAGAGGTAAGGGGTAAAGACAGCATCATTGCCAAGCTACAAAGCCAGTTGGCAGGACAATACCATCAAGGTGATTCTTCAACACTAATGATCTCCTCTTCTCCTGCAAGACCTCCACCTACCAGCCCCATCATTGAGTTCCCACCATCTCTAGCACCTTCTGGCTCTCAATTGGTTGAGATTACTCCTCAGGAGTTGGAGGATTTAAAACAGGCTCAAGCCCTATATGCAAAGAAATATGAGGAAAGAGTAAGGGCTACAATTTTAAGTTTTGATGATGCCATAGGGGCCTCGTTATTGTATAATAACATGAGCAAGATTCTAGATATGTGGAATGAGCTTAATTTAGATAAGGCCATTTTAATGCCTATTTTTGACAAGTGGAAGCCCAGAGGGCAGGATTTGGAGCTTATTTGTGTATCCTATGATGAAGCAGGGGTTGATCCTATCATCAAATCCACTTGTGACACCACAAAGGATCTAGTAAAATTAGCAGAAGGAATAGATAATGCTGACAGGAAGATCAATTTGTACAAGAAGGATTACACTGATCAGGTTTTTGAATTGCTCCCAGGAGTTTTTGTCAGCCCTAACCAATTGAAGGACAAACAAGTATGGCTTAAGGAATTAGAAGCCAAATTGCCAGCTAGAATAAAAGGAATTATTAGCTTAGAAGATGCTTCCTTCTTTGTTGTAACAATTGAGGAGATACAGAGAATCAAATCTCATTATGGTTTTGTCAATTCAAAGGTTAACAAAATGAGGAATTCCTGGAAAAGGTTAGCCAAGGCAAAAGCAAAAGTGATTAACTTCATGTGGCTAGCTGATGATGTATACAATGAGTGGACAAGAAAATATGCCATAAAGGATGTAGAACCGTTAGAAGAGGTTACAACTGGACAACAAGTAGAAGAAGCTGCAGAGGTTGAAAAGGACTTGTAACCATATTTGTAAAAGATTTTTTAACTTCTTCTTGAGAAGAAATGATTGTAACAAATTCTCCTAGGAAAGTCCGAAGCTATGTGCATCCATGTTGTTATAAATTGATACCAAGACTAGTAGAGAAAGGATCGCAAAGAATTGTAAAAAAATGCTGTAGAAATTTATCTGAGCTTTTCCAAGTTTTAATGGAGAATATTCGAATGATTTTGTAATACTTTTTTGAGGAAAATATCAGTATACAAACATTGTTTTGTGTTTAAACTTTGTTTTGTCTTCAAATGTGTTTGCAAGTGTTTACTGTTTCATTCTAAATAATCCAGGTTTATTTCGTTTGAATAGGGGTTGTAAGGCAACTTTCAGTAGATATGTTTCTTAGCTTTTCTCTTCAGGAGGGGAATTAAATATGCAGGAATCATTTCTACCAGTAAATTCCTTGTGAGATATTTTGAATCTTGATGAGCATAGTTTAATTTGGTATGAATAAATTCTTATGTGTGTCAGGCATATATAGGGACCTACAGAAGCCAAACTAATGGGAAATGTATAGATATTTGATTTTGGGAGTATTGTTTGAACTTAGATGACTCTGTGACCTTGGATAAGGCACTAGTATAGATCAAGGTTGTCTATTACATATTTTGTAGGTCAATACTGAATATGAGTACAATTTCCATTCCTTTGTTTTAGTTAGTTTTAAGGTGATTAGATCCACTGGTTTTCTGGACTGGTTTGCTATGGCTTTATCATTTAAAAGTGTGAATTTAGTTCACAAAGGTATACCCACCTGGACTTTGAGTAGGTCCGAAGTGTAGAAGATTAAATCAAACCCTGTCATATGTTGTCCTGGAAGTTTCCTTCTCTTTAATATCTCTTCTGCACAGAGTTATCATATCATTATAAGGATGTTGAAGTGAATCAGATTTTGAAGACAACAAAAGTGGCGACTCTGCTGGGGAGAGTCACATTAAGGATCCAGATGCAGACTTGTGTTTACATTATAAAGAAAATCATTGTGTGTTTGTGGATTAGATCGGTGCATTAGTGAATATAGCAGTGGTGCTTGGAGGTCTCTATCTGGAAGTTCCCTCTATTTTCCTTTGATATATGATTTTGGTCTGAATATTTCTGACATTTTTTTCAAAGCTTGTTTTCATAATTCCCATAGTCTTGTGGGTGGTGACTTTGTTATCTTGGAACCAGTCCTTGTGAAGTACAAAAAGAAAGGAAGACAAGCACAATGCAAGGAGGAAAAAACACCAGATCATTCATGAAGAAGCACCCTCGTGAAACTTTGCAAGAAGGTTTGCCAGAACAGTCACGAAGAGGTCAAAAGAGATCAGTGCTCCATGATCCATCAAATGTTGCTTGGGTGCAAAAGAATAACAATATCGGTAAGATACCTGATCGACCTATTTATGCAAAGTCTAATTCTTCTTCCAGAGAATCTGAACATGATATATTAGGTTTCCATTCTGGATTGTTTGGAAATATAGATAATGCTCATGCTGTAAATCAAGATATATCCCATGTTAGTGTGTCTACAAGAGATAGGACTAGTTCAAATGCAGTTAGACATTCTGTTCCTAGGACAATCGATGGAAACATCAGCCTGATTGATATAGATCAAGTCAATTTATCTAACTCTAAGGAGAATTTCCCTAATGAAGATGAAGTGTCACAAGAAATTGAAAATTTAAATAGGAGAGTTCATCACTTAATCTCCTTAAGAGCCCAAAAGGAAGCAAATAAGGAGAAGGAGGTTAAAGAAAAATTAATGGAAAGAGATAGGCTTCTTAGATAGATAGCTGATCTTGAAGTATTGGCCAAAGAAAAAGAAAAGAGTGATGAGGAAGGCCCTGTGATCAAAGAAATTTTGATCCCCAAGGCTAAACCAGCATATAGATTAGTAGTCTAGCCAAATAAGGAAATGCTCGGTGATTCACAGCCTCCTAGGAATAATGTTGATAAAGGAAAGAAGAAATGGGTAGATGATGGAACTGGATATAGAAACAGTGAAGAAATTTCTCTTAGGCTATCAGCACATGAGAGAGAGATGAAAAGAATGAGGAAGGAAAAAGAGGATCTCCAAATGGAACTAGAGAAAGCTGAATTGGAAGTAGCAAATCAGGAAGTGAAGAAAAAAATTAGTTACCTAAAAACTCCCCCTATCATTTTCCCATCAGAAGATCTTAGTAAGCCTAATCCTCAACAAATTTCCCTTCCCCTGATTAAGATTCAGCCTACTATGCCTGCTAATACAACATCAGTGAGTCAAACCCCTATGAACAATCAGCATGGTCAAGTATCTCAGTCCCTAATTCCAAAAGTCAGAATGAACATAGGAAATAATAATGTTGCTCCCCCTTTTCAAAGGAGACCTATCAATTTAGAACAGTATAGGCATTTGTTCTTTGATGGGATCCCAGGATATCTCAACCATGTTCCCACTAAGTTAAGGGACAGGCTCCACAAGTTTGCTGGAAATAATGCAATTAGTGTTGAAGAACATTTGAAATCTTTTGGTGACATAATAAATGATTATGAGATAGTGGATGAAGATGTTATAATGAAACTGTTTGTTCAATCCTTGGTTGATGATGCAAGAGATTGGTACAGAGGTCTTCCAGTTAATAGCATAGGGTCATGGGAGGATTTTAAGAATTGTTTTCAAGAACATTATGGTGATAAAACAAATGTGAGTTTCATGCTCAATGAATTTAATAACATCGGAAAGTCTGACAATGAAATGGTCACTGATTTTAATGCTAGATTCCAAAAGGCTATGCATAGATTGTATCAGGTGATGAGGTTAGATGATAACATGTGTCTGAATACCTATTACAATGCATTTGATTCTAAGATGGCCTATATCTTGAGGGATAAAAATCCACATAACCTGATGAAGATATTCTTAGGTTCATCTAGTGTGTTGATGATTATGATGGACAGGAGATTGATTGTAATGCACTGGTGGAGGTGGTTGACAATAAGGAAACAACGTTTGGAAATGACTTGGTTTAGTTAGAAACAAATGAGATACCTAAAGGGCTGGTGGAGTTAGGGAACATGTTCAGTTACAATGACAGTCACTTACATCAGCAGTCTACCACCAAGTTGGAAGAATTGGAGGAGGTAAACCTGGGGACTGAATCATCCCCTAAGTTAATATATATTGGGAAGAAATTACCCCCTCATGTTAGGACTAATCTTATTAATTTATTGAAGAGATATAAACATGTTTTTGCTTGGTCTTATGAAGACCTGAAGGCATATAGACAAGACCTTTTTCAACATGAAGTTACTTTATTTCCAGATGCTAAGCCTTTCAGGCAAAAACAGAGACCTATTAATCCCCTGTTGGAAACTAAGATGCAGCAAGAATTGACTAAGTTAAGAGAAGGTGGGATTATCAAACCTATAAGGTATTCTTCATGGGTCTCCAATCTGGTCCCAGTAAGAAAGAAAAATGGGGACATTAGACTATGTGTGGATTTTAGATTTAAATGTTCCTTCTTCAAAAGACAATTACTCTTCTCCCAATATGGAAGCTACGTTGCACAGAGTAACAGGTTGTGATCTTTTATCCATGATGGATGGTTTTTCAGGATACAATCAAGTGTTAGTGAGGGAATCTGAATAGTTTAAAACTGCTTTCACTACTCCATGGGGAACATCTGTCTATGTAAGAATGCCATTTGGATTGAAAAATGCTAGAGCTACATTCTAGAGAGCCATGGACGTGGCCTTCAAAGAATTCATTAATATCATCATGGTGGTTTATCAAGATGATTTAACTTGCTTCTCTAAAAGGGCTGATGATCATTGTGGACATTTGGAAAAGGTGTTCAATAAAGCCTTGGAATTTGGTGTGTCATTAAATCCCAAAAAATGTCATTTTGGGGTCACTGAAGGAAAATTATTGGGACACATTGTTTCCAAGGAAGGGGTAAGGATAGACCCTGAAAGAATTGAAGCAATAAATAAAGTGTCTGAACCCAAGAATGTTAAAGACCTATTCAATCCTTTCTAGGCAAAGTAAATTTTGTTAGGAGATTCATTGCAAACTTTGCAGAGAAAGTGAAGCCCATTGTCAAGTTGCTCAAGAAGGATACCAAATTTTGTTGGGATCAAGAAGCCTCAGAGGCTTTTGCTGAAATTAAAAGGGCCATTCAAGAAGCACCAGTGTTAAAGTCTCCTGATTACAATAATCCCTTTTCTCTGTTCTCTTTTTCTTCATATCATACAGTAGCTGCAGTGTTGTTACAAAAGGATAATGAGGGATATGAACATCCCATAGCTTTCTATAGCAAGTCTTTGCAAGTAGCAGAATTAAAATATAAAACCATGGAGAAACATGCTTATGCTCTAGTTAAAGTTGTTAAGGCTTTTAGGCCATATCTAGTAAATGAAAATATCATTGCTTATGTCCCACATGCTGCAGTTAAGGATATTTTGTCCCAGTCTGAAGTTAAGGGAAAAAGATGTAGATGGATTAATAGAATCCAAGAATTTGACTTCGAAATAAAGATCACCAAATTGGTGAGAGGTTTAGGTCTGGCTAAGCTCATGACTGAGTCTAATCTTCTGAATGTTGAAATACATAATGTTGCAGTCAAAAGTACTTCAGTCACTAGTATTGAAAGGCAACCTTAGTATTCAGAGATAGTCCGATTTTTAAGAGATGTTGCATTCTCAGAAGGAATGACACATAATCAGAGAAGAACTCTAAAACTCATGTCACAAAAATATGTTCTCATTCAAGGTGATCTGTTTTGGAGAAAAAGAGATGGAGAATTGCTAATGTGTTTGGATGAATTCCAGGCTAAACGGGTATTGACTAAAATGCATGATGGAGTATGTGGGGGCCATTACTCTGCTAAGACAACTGCTGGTAAGACAATCTAGGCTGGATATTATTGACCTACTTTATTCAAAGATGCTCATGCACATGTCCAGAAATGTGACCCATGTCAAAAAATTTCATCTAAGCTGAAGTATGAAGGAGCTTTACCCCTAAATTCAGTCACAGTGGAAGCCCCTTTTGTCCAGTGGGGCATTGATTTTATTGGAGAGATTGTTGAGAGATCAAGAAGAGGTCATAGATGGATCATAGTAGCCACTGACTATTTTACTAAATGGATTGAGGCTATTCCCACAAGGAGAGCTACAAGTAAGGTTGTCATTGATTTCCTGATGGATAATGTTATAACTAGATTTGGAATACCTGCAAAATTAGTAATGGATAATGCCATGAGTTTCAGGTCAGAAGAGTTTGTTGGATTTTGTACCAGTCATGGAATAATCATGTCTTACTCTTCACCCTATCACCCTCAGGGGAATGGACAAGAAGAATCCAGCAATAAAAGTCTTTTGAACATCATCAAGAAAATCCTGGAAGAAAATAAGAGATCTTGGGATCAAAAATTGAAATTAGCTTTGTGGGCAGATAGAATAATAGTCAAGAAGGCCATTGGAATGTCACCTTTTGAACTGGTTTATGGTACACATGTCAGATTGCCAATGAATAATCTTCTTCCAGTTTATAAATTCTTGCAAGATGAGGACATGGAGCTATCTAAACCTATGGAAAATAGAATGATCCAAATTGTGGAGGTGGAAGAGCTCAGAACTTTAGCTCATAAGAGAAATCAGAAGATCCAATTGCAGTCCAAATACCTTTTTGATAAAAGGACATCATTAAGGAAGTTTCAAATTGATGATATTGTTCTTCAGTGGAATGCAAAAGGACAGGACAAGGGAAAACATAAGAAATTTGAATAATTATGGGTTGGCCCTTTTGTGGTCTGTGATTTAAATGGAAAGGATTCATATTTTGTGAAAAATCTGAATGATGAAGTACAAGAATTTCCAATGCATGGACAATTCCTAAAACATTATTTCTCTTGATGTCCATGCACAGTAGGTCCTTTGTTTGTATATATTTTGTTTGCTTCTTGTTGTTTTGTTTGGGTCTGTGTTTTGGTCTGTTTATCTAGATTTTTCTATGTTTCTTGTGTTGACCTTCCGATCATACATCCCCAGTCAAAGCCGCTATTATCACTGTCTGAGAAATGGGTTTTCTTTTCCCATAATTGGCTAAGTTTTTGAAATTTTAAGTCAGACACACTATCAATCACTTCAAGTCTGTGTTAGGTCTTAAGGGTTTAGGGCTTCAATTTTTAAAATCGCTCAATGTTTGATAAAAAACCCTCTGGTTTCTATTCCTGTGTTACTTTATCCACTTAAGTAATGGGTCTTGGGGTCGTATGAAGTGTCCCCCTTTGTCATTTCCCTAGGCAGACGTTAAATAATCGTAAAATTTATGCCTTATGTCTTTTTTCCTCCTAATGTTGTTGGGCCCAGTAAATGTCATGCAGCTCTCAGATGGATCTTCAGCTTTCGCCATTTCGTTAGGCAAAGTTGCGAGTGTTTTAAGTCTTGCGAAATGGCGAAAGGAAAAGCATGTTCAATGGTGCACATTTGGTCGGGTTTAACAGGACTCCATCTCGCTCAAGATCTAACGGCTGGCGTTGATTCGCAGCTGAAACTAGCAAGCAAGTTACCTTTCACGAAATAGCAAAAAGGTTTGGCAGGACCCTGCAGCGAAGACTTTTCAAACAGCTAAAAGGTGATCAAGTTCAAGAGAGATCGACGGTTCGCGTTGTTTCGTGGCCGATAGATCATAACATGTTATGCCCTGCGAAGTAGCGAAAAGGTTTTTGGCTCGGACGAAGTAGGTTTATAAAGAGGCTAACAGCTGCGCACGTTCCCAGAAATTCGACGGTTAGCGCAGTTTCGCATAGGAGAGATGCTCGATAGTTAGCTTTCGCGAAGTGGTGAAATGACATGGCGCTCCAAGCAGGTAGCCCAATTGGTCAAGATGGCAAATTAGATAAAGATATGTGGCAGAAAGTCAAAGTAGTCAGCAAGTCAGATCTAAGGCTTAAAAGGTGGGTCCAAGAGAATGACTCATGTCGCGGCATGTGAAAGTGACTTGGCAGATCTAGGTGGCAAGGATGAGGTGGAATCAAATGTTTCCTCTAAGCAAATAAAAGGTGGACATGTCAGTTCAGAAATGACTAGATGCCAGGTGGATAATGCTAAATCAGAGGGCCCACGTCTGTCGGATTCAGTTAAGTTATTAAGCATTGAGAAAGTTAGATATAATCTAACGGTCTGCATGTTTTCGCAAACGTAAAATTCTCGTGTTTTAAAACCAGCGAAACAGCGAAAGGTTTTTGGGCCCAGAAGAATAGAATGAAGCATGAAGGTAAAAGGGGATCAACTCCGATTTGATCCAAGGGCTCGCGTTGTTTCATGACTGCGAACCAACAGAGGGATATGCTTCGCAAAATGGCGAAAGAGAAAAGAATGTTATTCCCAGCGTAATGCTAGATGGTGACGTGTCGATTGACATGTGGTTTCAAAAGAGATTGAGGGCCCACCAAGGTGTAACCGATGGTTATAAGAGAAATAGAACACGTGGCTGACTCTGAACTAAACTCGAAGAGTTTTCCAAGGCTAATGGTTGAGTGCCACATGGTATATGGTAACCAATGGGAAAGCGGGTAAGCGATGCAAGCGTAAAGGTCTCGCTTAAAGGATGGTCATCTCAGGATTGATCCAACGCTTCACGTTGTTTCGTGGCCCAAAGTTGAAAGCGAGTTAAGCTATGTGAAATAGCGAAAAACCGTTAGCCATCATGATAAGGCCCGGTTAGTGAAAAAGGCTGATGGTCCTGGTAAGAGTTAAAGGCCAAGCAGTTAGAGTCCCATTTGACGCCTAGAGTAGCTTCACAAAAGAAAAGTGCTCGCGGGATAAAGCCTGCGAAGTGGTGAAAAGAGGTGGGGCCCGATGCAAGGGCAGAGATGTTAAGACCATGTAAAGACCAATTAAGTTCCATTTGATCGGACGGCTGGCATAATTTAATTTGGCAAAATTGCTCAAAGGTTATGCTCTGCGAAGTGGCGAACGAGTGGAAGGAAAAAATGTGCAGGTGTGTTGTGACCCGTTGGAGTGAAAATTTTGAATTCTTTCATGAATTCAATTTTGAAGGGACAGTCGAAGCATGCAATATCAATGTCACAGTTAAGAGCTTGAGTACCATATATGATCTCATATCAATTGAATGAAGATATCATTCTAAAGAATAGTTGAAGAGAAGCGGTTGCAGAGCTATTTTCTTCAAATACATAGCAAATTTATTCAGTTGTAGAGCGGATTCCTTCAAGAAAAAATAGGTTCTCTTATACTCTTGTTTGGCAATCACATAGCAGTGTGGTTTAATTAAGGTCTTGATTTGTCATAGAACAGTTGGGGGTAATAGTTAAACTGCTTGCATAATTTTAAGATGGGACCTAAGAGAGAATTCTGAGGAAAAGTTAATTACCAGGAAAGGGCTATTTGTGATGATTTCCTTGAACAATTGACATTGTCAACTAATGTGGCTGCAAAGATAAAAGAACTTGTGCCAAGAGCTCCTCGCCTAAAAATAGGGGAGGGATTATGAAACTAGTTGAGAGACCCACAAGTTGGGTTGTCTGGGTTGGGGTTATTCAAGGTTGGATTTGGCATGAGAAACTCCTCAGCCCCGCAAAACAGTATCTGGGAGTTAGATGTGGGAAAATTGGTAGTTCCAGGAGTATTCATGGATGTGGATCTCCTAACTCAGATTGCACTCAATTAAGATCCAGTCACAAGAAGTATTAGGGATATAAACGGGAAAACCCTCATTGAAATAAATAATGAGGAGTTCAAAAATGCTTTTGGGCTTAGTGAGTTTACCAATTTTCTAGAACCTATTAATTTCAAATCACTAGCTCAAGTATACAGTGTGCAGAGGAACCACCTTAGAAATGGTCCTCTTAAAGAATTCTTTGTGAAGATAGGTGGGTTGACAGTTGTAGGACCCAACACTGAAGAGCCCTTCTCATTAAACTTTTTCACCCTTGGGGCTAAGGGATTATACTGGTCACTCTGCCAAACTTTAGGAGAGGATGCTAAGGCAAATATGCCCACTCATTACATGTTAATGATTGCTCAAATCTTGAATCCTTCTCTTGCAATGACTTTTCATTATGCTTCCTTTATCACTGATTCTATCCATGAAGGATTGATAGGAATAAAGAATAGGAAGGTTGATAGGTCTTTTGGATGGTATTTCCTCCTTATGCATTTATTTTTATTCAAGGGTGGCGATTATTTTGCAAGTGGAATGGATCTTGTAAAAGAGAAAGATGGAGAAAAGATGCTAGTGCAGTTATGGTGTACAGTGCTGTCATGGGATAGAGAAGATGCAAGCTTCTTAAAGTTTGATAAGTATTTTGCATCTAAGATTAGGATTCTCCTCTGCTCAGAGAATCCAAGAGTCCCCAAGGTTCTTTTGGAATTTATTAGGCCAAAAGAGTTTGTAGAGAATATTAAAATTATTCATAATAGGGGTGATATCTACTTGTACCCTGTCTCCACAGTTTTTAGAGTATATGGTTTCACAGGCACTCCATTTTTGTTACCCTATCAGGTCCCTCTTAAAGTGGGAATTGCGGAGATCCTCAGGCAAATTGGTAGTGTGCAGGAGGCAGAGTTAACAGGCAGAGGTAAAGGGACCATTTTCCCTACTATTACCATAGCACACCAATTTGTGATAGTTAAAGGAAGTTGGAAGTGTTTTGGAGATTTCCTTCAACCCTATCATTTGTCAACTGCAGTCTCCCGGTGTGCTGACCCTGAAGACTTGTTCAACGGGATGTTTAGAAAGAGGGCAATATGTAGAGGTAAACCCCACCAGTTCCAGTTTCCTGAAGACCTCATTAGGAATGAGTTTGATCTACATGAGAAAGAGTTGAGGAAGGAAAAGTGGGTGGCTTATAAAAAGGCCTTAGATTTTGTACAGCAATTTGATACCAACTATGACCCATTGTCTACCTTCCACCCTTTTGAGGAGAATATAAAGTTCCTAATTCTTTGTTTTGAGGATGTGATGCAGACTTTGAAAGAAAAGAGAGAGGTTGTAATTAAAAACAACCCTGAGAAAGCAAGATTGGTTCTAAGTAGGTTTGCATCCACCAAAGCAATCCCTCTTGGTAACTACATGTTGCATAAGAAGTCCAATTACAGTGTGTTGATGCCTACAACAGGGGAGCCCTCTACTTCAAAGGGGAAGAGGAAGATATAGGATGTCATTGACATTCAAGATAGCTCAAAGAAACAGAGAGTGGGAAAAGAAATACAATCTGATGAACCCTTGTACTCTCCATCTCAATCCCCTATCCATATAGGAGATGAAGAGGCAGCAGCTGAGCAACTTTTACAGTTAGGCAGTCTAGGATAAATAGCATACACATACGATGAAGTAGAAGAGGGAATGCCAGAAGAGCCCCCTACTAATGAAATGAACATCACTGCTAATGAGTTCAAAGGCCAGGAGTGGGATCCTGAGATTAAGCAAGTCGGTGAAGATTTCTTGACTAACAATAACTTTGTTACTTTAGGAGCATTCATGCAGTTTGTGTGGAAGCAAAACATTGACAAGTATAATGCAAGGTGTGAGAAGAGGAAAGGTGAGCAACCTCATAAAGATCCAGCTCTGGTGGAGGAGGAAATAAAGCAAGAAATGATTGATGAGTTTAAGACCATCACTCCTGAGCAGGGAAGAGACATGGTGGCACAGGCTGGGGTAATCATTCTCCCCGAGTGGGACATAGCAGATGCCTTGGTACTAGAGGCAGTAAGAAAAGAGACCAAACCTATGGAGGGGGTCACTTTCAGCAAAGACAATGCTGCACAGGTCATGTGGTCTCTTAAAAGAGATGAGAATAAGAGAAATAAGGACAACCGAGGGTCAAGTTATCTTGGTGGAATGATAGTGAAAAGAGTTCAGAGCACTGGGGTAGTGGAAGCTGCTAGCACTATGCTAGAGATTGCAAAGTTTAGTGTTGCAGTGGCAGAAAGGGAGGGCAAGGAAAAGGCAGATCTCCAAGTTAAGCTAGAGACAGTTTTAAAAGCTTATAATAGTTCCAAGGAAGAGGTAAGGGGTAAAGACAGCATCATTGCCAAGCTACAAAGCCAGTTGGCAGGACAATACCATCAAGGTGAGTCTTCAACACTGATGATCTCCTCTTCTCCTGCAAGACCTCCACCTACCAGCCCCATCATTGAGTTCCCACCATCTCCAGTACCTTCTAGCTCTCAATTGGTTGAGATTACTCCTCAAGAGTTGGAGGATTTAAAGCAGGCTCAGGCCTTGTATGCAAAGAAATATGAGGAAAGAGTAAGGGCTACAATTTTAAGTTTTGCTGACACCATAGGGGCCTCATTATTGTATAATAACATGAGCAAGATTCTAGATATGTGGAATGAGCTTAATGGAGATAAGGCTGTTTTAATGCCTATTTTTGACAAGTGGAAGCCCAGAGGGCAGGATTTGGAGCTTATTTTTTGTATCCTATGATGAAGTAGGGGTTGACCCTATCATCAAATCCACTTGTGATACCACAAAGGATCTAGTAAAATTAGCAAAAGGAATAGATAATGCTGACAGGAAGATCAATTTGTACAAGAAGGAGTACACTAATCAGGCTTTTGAATTGCTCCTAGGAGGTTTTGTCAGTCCTAACCAATTGAAGGACAAACAAGTATGGCTTAAGGAATTAGAAGCCAAATTGTCAGCTAGAATAAAAGTAATTATTAGCTTAGAAGATGCTTCCTTCTTTGTTGTAACAATTGAGGAGATACAGAGAATCAAATCTCATTATGGTTTTCTCAATTTAGAGGTTAACAAAATGAGGAATTCCTGGAAAAAGTTAGCTAAGGCAAAAGCAAAAGTGATTAACTTCATGTGGCCAGCTGATGATGTATACAATGAGTGGACAAGAAAATATGCCATAAAGGATGTAGAACCGTTAGAAGAGGTTGCAACTGGACAACAAGTAGAAGAAGTTGCGAAGGTTGAAAAGGACTTGTAACCATATTTGTAAAAGATTTTGTAACTTCTTCTTGAGAAGAAATGATTGTAACAAATTCTCCTAGGAAAGTCCGAAGCTATGTGCATCCATGTTGTTATAAATGGATACCAGGACTAGTAGAAAAAGGATCGCAAAGAATTGTAAGAAAACGCTGCAGAAATTTATCTGAGCTTTTCCAAGTTTTAATGGAGAATATTCGAAAGTTTTTTTAATACTTTTTTGAAGAAAATATCAATATACAGACCATCGGTTTTGTGTTTAAACTTTGTGTTGTCTTCAAATGTGTTTGCAAGTGTTTACTGTTTCATTCTAAATAATCCAGGGTTATTTCGTTTGAATAGGGGTTGTAAGGCAACCTTCAGTAGATATGTTTCTTAGCTTTTCTCTTCAGGAGGGGAATTAAATATGTAGGAATCACTTCTACCAGTAAATTCCTTGTGAGATATTTTGAATCTTGATGAGCATAGTTTGATTTGGGATGAATAAATTCTTATGTGTGTCAGGCATATATAGGGATCTACAGAAGCCAAACCAAAGGGAAATGTATAGATATTTTATTGTGGGAGTATTGTTTGAACTTAGATGACTCTATGACCTTGGATAAGGCACTGGTATAGATTGAGGTTGTCTATTACATATTTTGTAGGTCAATACTGAATATGAGTACAATTTTCATTCCTTTGTTTCAGTTAGTTTTAAGGTGATTAGATCCACTGGTTTTCTGGACTAGTTTGTTGTGGATTTATCTTTTAAAAGTGTGAATTTAGTTCACAAAGGTATACCCGCCTGGACTTTCAGTAGGTTCGAAGTGTAGAAGGTTTAATCAAACCTTGTCATATGTTGTCCTAGAAGTTTCCTTCTCTTTAATATCTCTTCTGCACAGAGTTATCATATCATTATAAGGATGTTGAAGTGAATTAGATTTTGAAGACAATAGTATAATTGATGTATCCTAGTCCAAATAGGACTTCAACATCACAGATAGAAGATGCCAAAACCCCTTGATTCATATATAGCACATCAAATCTGGACTCAAGAGATTTTAGAGCAATTTCATGTAAATCGTCATATCTTGGTCATATGGAAATGAAATTTTAGGCACTAAATAATCAATCTCATACTCTATAGAATCAAATATTTAGCTTTTCTACATTCACCTTAGGTTTATTTTATTCAGATTTGCAATTTTATGCTATTTATTTGATAAATGAGACATATTGATATTTGGAGAAGTTCTATCAATTTAAATGAGCTTTGTTTTTATTATTTTATTTTTGCATATGTTTAGTTCTATTTCTAATTATGTTGTGTGATTATTGTAGGAAAGAAAGACATGTTATTGATAAACACATGATAAAAGAACTAGATGATTTGAAACTCCTATTACAACATCGTCAATTAAAATAGTTTCGCATTGCCCACGACATTAATTTTTTGAAATTCCTTTGGGAACTTCATTAGTTGAAACTCTTATAAATCTTCATCAATAGTCCAATAATAAAAATATGCGCTGCAAATAAATTATTGATCATAACAATAATCAAAATATTAATTAATTCTTTTTATTAAAATATTAAAAAAAGACAAAAATCACTTATGCTTATGTGTAAGTAAAACATCACTACTTACAATATTTCTAATTGTTTAGAGAGATGAAATAGAGATGGATGGAGAGGGATGCTTTTAAACATATACCAATGTTCATTGTTCAAAAAATATCTAAAGCAAAACAAATATGTATAACAATCTACATGTAGATATAGCCCAAATTTTTGTTGCTTAAAATAAGTGGCGAAGGGCCTCAATTGTTACATATGTAGCACAAACCATCTATAATCAGATTTGGAACAAACTAGTCATAGAGACAGTGAAACATGGCTACCAGGCAAACATTAGAGATGGAGCCAAAACAAGTAACAACCAATTTTAAAACAGAGCCTTGAGACTGCCTAAATAGCATCCCATCATTAGAGTTCATTTTCTTATGTTGAACAACCATCCAAGTGGATCCATTAATACAATCATAATAGCTCCGCCCCAAACGAAAAGGTGGGTCAATAGAAAAAGAGACAGTAATATTACCAATAGAAACAGGTGTATCAGAGGCATCAACAAAACTAGTAGAAGTAATAGAAAATTATTAAAAGTATCAACTGGATAAACAAGAATTATCATTAGAAGAAGGAATGTGTTAAAAATTAATACCTTCAAGATTATAAAAAAATGGAATGGAAGAAGGCCCCAGATCCGTAGACAACTCAATAGAACTAGGAGGAGAAGAGACAAGGGTGGGTGGTGGTTCTAAATCCTAAGAAGCAACGTCACCTTTTGAAGTAGCAGCATCAAGAAAAATTGTGAGATGACTACAAGCAACATCCTTTCACCAAGTTGAGGAAGAAAGCCTCCAAGTCCTATAGGAGCACTTAAAAGCCAAATGTTCCATAGTAAATCAGTGCCTGTAATAGTCCACCACTTGGCTCTAAGATCTATCATTAACCTACAGAATGACTTTTCTAAGCAGAGCTTTTAAATATCCACTCAACAAGAATATGAGCAAATGAAGTGTGACCAAAGGCTTTAATCACAAGGTCCAACTTCAAGAATCTATCTAAAGTATTACCAATAGCCTCATAGGCTTCATCACACCAAAAAAGAAGGGGAATGTAAGGTAGTCTTACCCAAATTGAAAGAATATCAGAAAGGTTGAAAGAACATACCCAAGGACACACAGAAAGGGGATGAGATTCCCACCAGCAAAGCCCACCATCAAGCACAACCTATTGATCATCTTTGGATTCAAAGCATACCACAAAAAAACACCTCTGACCGAAGGGTAAAGCTCTATTTTACCCTCAACTAGAGGAGATCAAAACAGCTAAACCCAGCGGTGCAAATCAAGGAGAGAAGGCCAAAATGAAAAAAAACTTGGAAAATCAATCCATGCTTGAAAAAATAGTCAACACAAGGAACTGCAAGTTTAACAGATTTCCGAAAGCAGAAACCCTAGCACTAGAAATAGGAGGCAAGATTTTCCTAGGCAGGTCTACACAGGAAGTACGCTGACTGGGGCTAGAGAACCTAGGGGGGGCAGCGGCACCCAACTTCTCATGAGAGGCAGAGGGACTTGAAGCCAGAGCAACTCACCTAGAAACCCCCACAGAAGAAACCCCACCTCCAAATATCTGAGAGGAAGGAACAACCATGGTAGGGCAGGAGAGAGTTGATCCATCCAGAGTAGGAAGTGCATCAGCGAGCACCACACAAACAGCCGTAGTCTGCAAACCCACAGCCATCCGGAGACCCTGATAAAGAAACAGCCTGCAAGATCAAAGCCCTAGAGACACGCCCCTTTCTGATACGGGAGGTACCACGCACAGGGCTTCACCTCGCATCGAAAAGAACTAACTTTAGGAGAAGAAAGCAGGTCAACAATTAACTTGCAGCCAGCGGAGGAGGTGGAACCAATAACTGTGGGCAGGAGAACAGCTTTGAAGAGCCAGAACCGTTTGCAGTGGGCGGGAATTTTCCTTCATTGCAGCGAGCGAGATAGCCCAACAGTTAGAAATATACACATTATGCAACATATTAAGTCTAAAAGAATATTAATCAATTTTGAATGTTTTCACAGTTATAAAGATTAATGTATATGATTTACTAAATCATCTTACATCCTATTTGTTAGTGTGTATGTTATCCTCTGCTTACCCAAATAAAAGGATTTGACTATTCTCAAGCCACCTATCGAAAGGGAGGATAAGAAAACGTTTATTGCTTCTTTAAGATTATAGAGTTCATTTACCAGACCAACTTGCAGAAAATGAGCACCTTGTATCGAATATAAAATAACGAAGTAATTACAAGCTTTGCTTTTGCAAAATACATTTACATCGCAACTTCTGCGGACAAAATAATCATCATAAGAAGATCTAATTTAACAGGGTAGTTAAGGGTGGATTCAGGTCCATTTTTCTTCATTGTCTGCTTGTGTTTCATTTTCTGGAAGAAGAGAACATCTGCAGAGAGGGCACGTAGTCTGATGGTGATCTACCCATTTGTCTAGGCAAACTCTGTGAAATATATGGCGGCAATTGCATAGCTTTCGAATTTCATCATCTTGCGCAAAGGAGCTCAAGCAAACAGCGCATGAAACATCTGGCTCCATCTCACCAAAGCTCTCTGCAAGGTCTCTGAATGAGAAAACAGACAAAGTTTCAATGACTCTACGGGCAGAGACAGATGAAGTGGGAGAAGTGTTTTGGGAGAAGCGTTGCGAGTAAGAGGTGTGGATTTTGTGCAGGCCAAGCCAAGAAAGAAGGCAACATATTACGACGTGGACATAATCTAAGGCGAATCGTGGGGAAGCGGGAGCAAGAAGAACCGGCACCATTTTACAAACTCGAAATGCGCCAAGAAGTGGTAATGAGGCAACGAGTGAAAGGGGAAAGGTGCATATATATAACAGAGAATTTTCAGTTCGTGGCGATGCAGAGTCTATCGGCCCCATGACATTTTGATGATTTTACAAAATTTGTTTGGCGTTTGGTAGCAATTTATTATTCTTTATTCAGTCTTATTGGTCGTCGTGGTTATTTATCAGGTGACGTAGTTTGACTTGGTATAAGGCTCACATGGTTAATCACATACGATTTTTTATATTTTGTTAGAAACCTTAGAATATATCTTTCAATGGCTTATACTTTATGTTGAATATGATACACATGATTAATGAAGTATACAATAAGGAACATGAGACAATGTACACATTGATTGTAGAACATAGTGATAGAATGACGTATTGATGTAATAAGTGAATTAATGTTTGAAGGGTATGTGTGTTCATTTGATGAGGTATAATAGAAGTAATTTGTTTTAAAATCATTTATGGAAAATCTATTTCAATTAGTTCAAAATACATTCACTCAATGAGGCTTCAATGAATTGGACCAAGTGTATAGGGATGATTACAAGAAAGATTGCTACAAGAGTGATCTTCAATACAAAAAACAAATTATAACTTTTATATAGACAATCCATAAGCACAATGTAGCTACGAAGATGAATCGTGAAAATTTGAAATCCAATAGATGCATACAACAAATAGTATAGTCTCAAAATTGATATAATATAAATGTTGAGTTAAAATGAAGAAGATTTGGATGTGTTTTGATGCTATAAGTATCTTCATATAAAGATTCAAGGTCCAAAAATTGATATATGCCTCATGGAAATGGTCTTGGATCGGCATAATTGTTAGATTTAGGACACAAAATTGGCTCCATGTACATGAATTATTTTTATTGCAAAATTATTATTCATTACGAAGCTTTTTTAATACAAGAGGAAACTATCACAAAATTAATGTTCTTATCCAATATCAAAAACAATATTTGGAAATGATATTTGGAAGACCAATAGTTTTTGGTTAAGACACAACCATTGGTATAACAATGTGCAACTATCATTTGAGTTATACTACCTAGGCTAAGAGCTAACAAACAACAAAAAAGTTACCAAATATTTAGATTATTATACTCTCATAGCCATACTTACTGTGACTAGTCATAGCTTCTATTAGTGAAAATATCCATGGATGGTAAATCAATAACTAAAGGATTATTGTTGTCGGTGATCAAATTCAACTAAAATGAAATGCCAAAAAAAATTAATAAATGGGATATACCAATTTGAAAAATATTTGGTTCTCTAAATTATGAGCTTTTCTTGCATATGAATGATTTCTCTATACTTTTTGGCTACTAATTCTCATTCTTGAACTCTTAGATTTTAGTAATGATGCATCACTTAAAACCTAGGAGACTAGCGAAAAAGACAAGTCAATCCATTTCAACTATTCTCAGTCATTCATATGCAAAAGACCATGATAGTAGAACACATCAAAGTGCTTTAGTTCAACACATGTCAACTTACACAATCTTATTTATAGTTAGAAAGGAGGTAAAGACAAGTATATTCTACAAATTGGATTAATCAATGTTTTATGTTCTACATGAACATTAAAAGATTTGTACAATAGTAAATATTTTGAAAATATAATTTTGTTAGACCTAGAAAGATAGTAAAACATATCCCAATATTTGGTAAGGTTACTAAGTTAAACAACCTACCTCTACATTAAGAGGGGCAACTCCGTCATATGATAGAGTTTTGATTTTTTTAGTCTTTTTACCTCCAAAATACTAAACTATTTCAAAGAAAAATAAATTAAAAAAATAGAAATAAAAAAACTATTGAACACACAAATATTAACTTAGATCTCTTACATGCATTCATAATAATGATTATCAACTTTGTTGCAACATAAAGAGAGTACTTTCTAGAATACTACATTAAAATACTATAAAAACGAAGTATTCTACACTAGTTTAAAACGTTGTCCAATCTTGAAGGAATAAGAAAAATATAGCACTGAATGCACATGCAAGTATTCATGCCTTTCTTTCATATTTTGGAAACCGATCCGTCATTTTTTTTATAATCTATTCAACGTTGTTGTTAGATGACGTGGACTGCTCAAAATTTATATATACCTTTTTCATCAGATCAAGATATTAAAAATATTCTATTTAATAGGCAACCTAATTTCGTTTCCGTTTTGCATTGTTCATGTATTTTTGGACGTAGGACATCCGTTGAACAACTTGGACTGCAATTTGATTTGTCTCTTTCTGTTTTTGTGGAGGAGGTAGATAACGCATATAACACATGTTATTTTTTTTTGATAATTTTGTTTATAAAAATAAACTAAATTTTGATGAGATTTAAATTGCATCTTTAAAAATTAAAAATGTGTTGTACAAATAATTATAGAAATTATAAAATAATATTTTAGATTCATTGAAGTATTATCATTTGTCTTATACAATCTCTTGACGATTCTTTCTCTCTTGATGACATGCTTTTTATGTGAAAGTCTCATTTTTCTTGTGTTCATTTTTAATAGCATAGACTTTGTGTAACTTATTCATACTTTTAAATAACTTTTCTTTGTCTTTATCACTTTTAATGAAGTTAATTTTTAATTTTTGTTAATAATAAATATTTTAATATCAATTTTTGTGTATCTTCTAATTACAATTAATGGAAAGACTTTTTGAAGAGTTGATGGTGGTTTAATGAATTTGTCTGAGAATAATTATCTTGTAAAGATTGAACCATTGAAGTGAGTTGATTAGTGGGGCATAAGGTTCGATTGAGATATTTTGTAGGGATTCTTAAGTATGGCTCTATTAGTTCAACAAGTTTTTACAAGATATCATAGTGATATATTAGATTGAGTAGACTATAATTTCTCTACTACATTATACTCTTTAAGTTTCTATCAAAAAGATGAGGTGGAGGTAGAAGGTTGATTGTAGGAATAGGAAAGGATGCTAAGCTCAATTTGTTTTACCTATTTCATTGAATGTTGTAGATGTGATTGACTATACTATAATCGCTAGAATGAGGAGACACGTGTATCAATGATTAAGGTAAGAGGAATAAAAAAACCTAATGATTAAGGTAAGAGGAATAAAAAAACCTAATGATTAAGGTAAGAGGAATAAAAAAACCTAAGGTTATAGTTAGGTGTGGCAATATATTGACACAATCAATGTTGAGAGAAACTTCATGATTATAGATGAAGGTGGGAGTCAATTTGGATAGATCTAGTTACAACCTATCAAGTTGCTTCAAGGCATATGTGATCACAATAAGAAATAAGAGGATTGACACTAACTTAAGGGATAGATGAGTGAAAAAAGGGAAAAGAATGTAGAGAAACATAGGTGATAATAGAAAGGGGAAGTAATGCATATGTATGAAATTGACTAATTATGTTATCATTTGTAGGATAGGAAAGACAAGATATCTTTTCATTACAATATGATGCATTTGAAAATTATACATTAATTTTTGATTTTTTTTTTCATTATATAGATTAAAAATAAAAGAAGAAACAAAGAAACATCATTAGGAGGAGAACTATTTAACCCTTTTCGATTACATAAATATAATATATGTTATGTTTTTTTTTAATTTTTTTTGTGTTCAATATGATATTAATGTTTTATATGTGGTAGAGGAGAGGGCACAAAAGGGGTATATCGATCTCTCAGGAAAGTAACTTATATTATTTGTTGAATGTTTCAAACAACTGAGAGGGGGGGTCAATTAGTTGTATATTAAAAATATATTACTTTTCCCACAAATGCGGATCTAGTACATATTAACATAGATTACTTAACCACAAGTAGATATGAACATGAAAGAACAAACACAAGAAACACCAGATATGACATGGAAAACCCAAGAAGGGAAAAACAACAAAGAATGTTAGTTCTCAATATGAAAACACCTATTAGGGTGGCACGGGTTAAGGTTATTTTTATAAGATGGCTCACTGCTAGAATTGCTCACTGCAGGTGGGCGGTGGGCAGACCACCCAACTAAAACTGCCAAAAAAAGGAGGGCTTACCACCTAGAGTAAGAAAGAAATAATCCACCACAAAGGCACAATTGCCACTCTGTTGCAATGTCATAAGAAACCTTAGGCTGCTATATTGATTTGATGGGATATAATGTTGCTAACAATGTTATTATGTGATGTCAATCATGGAATGTTAATGATTATTTTAGTTATACTATATGATATGTGTATGTGTACACGTGTTTTTATGTTTTTGTTGGTGTAGGTACAGAGCGTTGCCTCAACCTAGCTCCATAGGTTTGAGCATGCTCATATCCCCAACAATGGTTATAAGAGATAACACACTGACCATTAACATTACCCAGCCATAGCCATCGTTCCTAATTTGGACGATATTCTTTTATTTTATTTATTTATACATCTCGTTACAAATTTGGTAATGTCTGGTTACCCCAATGCATATTTGTGAATGATCAGTAAAGACTATGTGTGCATAGTGAGTCATATGTATATTATCATTAATTATAGTGCATATATTAATGGTATTTTAATATTGTTGAGCTAATTTAATATTTAATTGTGATATATGCCTTGTGAGTATTCATTTTAACTCGCATTGCCCAATTGGGCATATGGGTGATTGTTGGGGTGAAATTTGAACTTCTAGAGGATTTAAATTTTAATTTTAGATTCTTTGCTGTTGATTTCACTTTTAATTGTTTTATGACTATTTAGTTTATTTGAAATTTTTTTATGGTTTGATTATATTTATTTTATTATGCATTTCATTGGGATGAGTTTATGAATATGCAGGTTCAAGTTTTATTTAATCTTTTATCCATTTTGTCATTCTTAATTTCAAAAGCCAATTGGGTTTATAGATGGAAAATGATGCTGATTTTGGGGAGACTTGGTCTATTTTCTGGTTTCTTGTCAAAAACCCTACATGAAAATATTAATTTGTTGAGATTCGAGGATTGGATGATCAAATTTTTGTGGGTAGGAGCTTAAAAGAATGGTGTTGTTAATCTCTTTGGGTTGTCCAGATTTTGTGAGCTCTCTTGGAGTGTTTGGTCTTCTTTTCCATTTTGAAGTATCTCTACTTTGAAGGTAAGTTTTCTTGATTCTTAATGGAATTGTGTGATTATTATTTCTATTAGTTAGCAATTGGATTTAGAAGATTTTTCCAATTCAAATTTGGAATTTTAGTTAAGAATTGATTTTTTATGAATTTATATTTAGAAAACATAGTTTTACAAAAGGAAATGCTGCCCAATTTTTATTGGATGCTTGGATTTTAGATTTTATTGCATAAATGAGTTTTTGTTCACCTATGGACAAATGGGTTTTCCTAAATTTTTGATTGCGAATGTTTGAAAATTTAAGCTTTTCGAAGGTCCATCAATGGTGGATGGCCTTCATGACTGGGTTTTTGTCAATTTGGCCTTTTGATAAAAATGTGAATTTGGTGTTTTTAATGTGGTATTATTATGTGGAGTTATAGTTTTATGTGTGTAAATTTTATTTTTGGATTGAATCAAATATGTTCTCTTGGCATTAGGGCCAATTGAGTATGTTTAGAATGCATGTGAAAATATTAATGCATATTGTGTTTATTTAATGGATATTGGGAGTGTTGGACTCGATTGTTGTTGTATTTAGTCTTGCATATTTGTATCTTGTCATGATTTTCATGTTTTGACTTACTTGAGCCTAAGGTAGGCAATAGGACCAATGATGGGAATGGTGTCCAATGGGGGCTAGGGTATAAAGGGACTGCCAAGGTAACTCATTAGACATTTTAGTAATCAAGTGAAAAATAATGACATATTAATAAAATGAACTAGGATAAAGTGGATGCCCCTCTCATGGCCTTGAGTGCTTGATTAGACTAATGATGGGTTGAGAACGCCTAACCATCTGTAGGGTATTGATCTGGCAAGAATGAGTGTCCTAGTCCATATGAGAGGACTACTTGATTTTGCATGATCCATCTCTTCAAGCAACATGATGAAACTCATTTCTCTTGGTTCCTATGTACCTAGCCTTGTAGTTATGAGTAGCACCCAAAAGAGGATTTTATTTCCAAGTGATTGTGCTTATTGATGGATTCTAGAGGTATCCATATTTGATGGCCAATTGGCATTGTGGTCTCTTTGGTTAATGAGATTGGATTATTTTTGACCCATTTTCTCACCATTTTACCTAATTCTCTCAACTCAAGGATCAAATAGTCATTCTAACTTCACTAGGGGGTTTAGTGTGTCTATGGCTTCAAACAATCCATCTAAGAACCTCACTAGTTTTGAACAAACACGTGTCTCAGGGACTTCAATGCAAGTTCACCAATCCAAAGGATACTCGTACAAATCTAAGAATATAGCATGGTCTAGGGACATCAATGCAAGTAGAGGACATCAATGCGTCATGCTAGTGTCCATTTTTTCTGCCTAGTTTCACTTTGGGAGCACATACTTACCCATTCAATCTAAACATGATTTCGAAGGCTAAAGATATTAGTTTGACCTCATTTAAAATGTGTAGTGAAGATAGAAATATCAAGGAACCCTCTAAGGTATCTTGAGTAGGTTTTGTGTGAGTTTGGCTAGTGTAGGGGGAATTCATTTACATTTAGGGATTCGCTATAGCCCATCTGTGACACCTAGGATCACATAAATGAATCTATTCATAAGATTACAAATTTCCAACCCTCAAGAATACATGTACTCCAAGTAACATAATTACTATCATAGCTTCAAGTGAGCCTATGCAATATCATAATCTATAAATAACATATTAATATAAAAGAGAGGGTAGAATCCTCATGTTTGGATTATAGCTACCATACATTACTGATTCCTTTCTCAATGACACTAGCTTCATCTTATATCCGCTAACACATAAATTCCCAAACCTTCAACAATAGCTTCTAACCTATTTCCTCACAACTCTTGAACTATCCTCTTCTCTTAATGAAGAACTATGAAACAAGAACAATAAGAAAATGGAAATAGATTGTGGAGATGGATAACTGAAATGGAATGAGAGAAAAATGCAAAAGATGATATGATTTCTAAGCAATATGACAAAATGGGACAAACAAAATGAGATGGAATATAAATATGAGTGAATGAGTGAGTGAGTGAGAGAGATGATATGATCTCTCTCACTCACTCATTCACTCTCTCACAAAACATCGACCCCGATTAGTAAATAAAGAGGTTGATGCTTTGGGAGGGCGACCACCATAAAGGTGGCGCACCCCATTATTATGGGGAGCTCAAGCAAGCAGCGCATCAAACATCTGGCTCGATCTCACAAAACCTCTCTGCAAGGTCCCTGAATGCCACAATAGACAAAGTTTCTATGATCCTACGGGCAGAGACAGCTGAAGTGGGAGAAGTGTTTCGAGTAAGAGGTGTGGATTTTTTGCAGGCCAAGCCAAGATAGAAGGCAATAAATTGCAATGTGGAAATAATCTAAAGCGAATTGTGGGAAAGCACGAGCAAGAAGAACCAGCACCATTTTACAAACTTGAAATGCGCCAAGGTATAACGAGCAGAGAAGATTGATGAGGTAACGAGCGAAAGGGAAATGATGAATATAAATAAGATACAGACTTCAGTTGGTCGCAATGCAGAGTCTATCGACCCCATGACATTTTAATGAATTCTTTTACTTAAAGACAGGAAAAAAACCTAAGAAATAAGGTAGAGAATGATCGAGACTTTCACGTGTCTCACTAGAGAAGACATGTCATGAGAATCAATGATGCGTTATTATTATAATTCTATTCGTAAATCTAATGAAGTTAAATCTAAAAAAAAAATTAAAATTAAAATATTTTGTAAAAGGTACTCCCACTAAGATGCGTAAATATGTAAGAAATGACAATTTTCTCAAATTTTGATCTATGGAAAACAAATTCTGTCTTATTTTCTTCTTGAAATGTATTTTATTTTTGAAATGAAGTGCAATCTAAAAAGATAGATATACAAGGGTCTCAAGACATTTTTATAGAAGTAATGGTTGGAGCACATCATATATAAAAATAAATACTATTGGAATAAAAGAAACACAATTTTGTAGCTTCTCTATAATCTAGAACTATGAAACTTAAAAATAATTTTGTCTAGCTTCCAACTTGATGTGCCTACAAATAAAAAGAAAAGCACATAATAAATTATTATATTACTCCCTGGTAGTATGCTCCTATTATGTGCTTCACTTCTAGTTCTTTCAATCTTGTTATATCTCAAATATGAAATTTCCAACAAAAGTGGTCAAATAATACTTGCAACAACAACATGACATATAAATGACTTAGGAAACTAGTCCTAAAAGGATGAAAATGATAACTATGGCATCCAATCGTGTAGCAACACCTATAAACAATTTAAAAATGTTTGATTTCAATCTCTCAATTTTAGCTTCCCCAAAAATTTTCCATATCTTGAATGAACTCTTTTTCTAAATTTTTAAGAATAAATATGATTCCAAATTCAAAACGGAAGTGTAACTTCAATTTTGGGACCACTATAAGATGCCTTTAGAATATTCCTCCAAACCCCACTCCTAGCTTGAAACAATATTAATATATTAATTTAAATGTAATTCCTATTTAGGTTCCTAGATGCTTCTAGAGTTCTTAAATCCAAAACCCTATTTTAATCAAAATTTTATTTAAATATCTCCACATATGTACTATTAGTCTCCTATATGCATGGATAGAATATTTTATCCCCAACTATAAGTATCATAATAGTCATCATGCACAACTTGTGTGTTGAACACTCCAACACAACCTATATAAATGGAGATTTGTAAGATATCCCACATTAATCCAAGATGCTCCACAATTCCAATGCCTCCACTTGAGTTGGAAAATAATGTTATAAAAACTGAATTATTTTCCCAAGTGATAATTGAAATAGTGACTCCTAGTACTTTGACAACTATTAATTATTTACTAGATTTGAAGAATACCTGAATAAAATAAAATATTAAAAATATATTTGACTGAAGCAAGATTGTGGCCTTTACACCCCTAAATACATGTGCATCAAACTCTATGTACATAGAGAAGTCATTTTGGTGTCAAGTAGAACTTGATCATGTACTTTCCATCCTAATGGAAGAGAATCTCAAATCTATCCACACCCATCACAAACTAGATATAAACTATTTTAAATAAAATTAATCCTCGATATACATTACCAAACTCTAAAGCATATTTCCTTCTATATTTTATCTAGATGTAATTGCTTCTGACTCACCTTGACCACAACCATTTGATGTAGATGTGTGAACATAGTGAAATAATTACTATTATGAGGATCTGGTTATTACTAAGAGGGGGGGGGGGGGGGGGGGTGAATCAGAAATAAAACAAATCTGCAACACTTCACAAAACTATACTAGTAACTACTCAAACAATATTCTAAGCTAATTTAACAAACCATTCACTCAAGTGTTCATCAATATGCAAACAAAGTAAAGATATCAAACTCACAAATCAACAATGCATCCACCACATAAACACATATTTTTGACACAGAAACCCAACTAGGAAAACCAAGGTGGGAATTAGCACCCACAATATGTATTTTCTCTCTTTTGGAATGCGTCTAGTTAAAGGCTTGGCCCGATTAAGAGCAGACCTTGTTAGGAGTCACCCGGTCAAGAGATTTTGCCTTGGCCCTGTTAGGAGCTCTACCCTATTAAGAGTAACCTTGTTAGAGGATTTCAAACTCAAATTAATGAGCCACCCGGTGAAGGGATTTACAATATCAAACCTATTAGGATCTACCTAGTTAAGGGATTTCAAAATGTTGTAACTATCAGGGAACAACAGGGCAAATGATCTGATAACAACACTTTCTTTCTTGCAAGTATAGATCCTTTTTAGCACAACTCTTCTACACACATGCAGACACTTGAAACTGGTTCGGCAATACCTTCTTCTCAAACCACCAGTCCACAAAATCGCTTCTCCAACTAGCCCTAAATATACTTTTCAATTAGGGTGGCTACAAACCCTAATTACATCAATAAGATACAATGAATTTATATTTACCATGGCAAAACACTCTGCCAAAATATATTACCGATCATTACAACAAATTTCTAGATGATTTCCATCGTTGAATGATCATCGCACATCAATTTGATAAGCAATCAAACCCTTGTTTCATTCTTCTAAACATTTTGTTGTTTCCCAAGAAATCTGATCCTTCTACGCACTCAAATACCATCTTATCATTACACATGGATTATGACACATCATCACTAAGTTATGATCATGATAAGATCCACTGCCAAACCTTAATCATTACCGATTAAAGATCTAATACCGGTATTCATTCTTCTTCATAGAGTTCATAACAGTCAATTATAAATGTGCTTTCCGATTCACCAAACTTGATGTGATTTCAATCACAGATTCGTGCCAATTTTATGAACATATATTTTGAACCGCAATCATCAATTCTAACTGCAATGCATGATTCAACTTCTCCTTCTCTCCTCTACTAGTTTTGCATCACACCTGATCATATCAACTTTATCGATCATCTTCTCATCATCATCTCCATCAGTTATGCCAACAATCAACACATACCTAATCATATCAACTTTACCGGTCATCCTCTCATCTCATCATCATCTCCATAAGTTATGCCAACAACAAATACTTCATATTCTTGATTATATTACTCTACTCTAGTGTATGCAACCACCATTCCAACTTTATTTTATAATCTAAAAAAATGTCACCTATGCAAGGCACAACATACCAAGAATCCACAAGACACACAACCCTCCAAACATCATATTGGCTCACATAGAAGATTACCTAGAAATTGGATTTTTAAGTACAACAAGGCAAAGACACATAATCGAATCTCAAGGAACATCAATATTTCTAGGAGAACAATCCTATCAAGAACACCTATATTAAGTAAAATGAGCAATTATAGGTGCTCATGAAAAGTTGATAAGCACCAATATTTATAGTTTGTTCTAATATTACAAAAATGACTTAAATATTTAAATGCAAGTACCACATAAGATAATAAAAGTACATTTCCAATAATATTAAAACAATAAATTTAATTTGAATTTTGCATGAAACTTTTCTTCTAACAATTATAGTTTCCAAAAACTTGAAATGATAATTTAAAAGTATTTGAAACTATTCTATGTATATATAGGTAGCTTTCACTTCAAGTTTGTTCCCTAAGACTAATGATACTTAAGAGTTAAAAACAAATAACAATTTACTCTTGTAAAGCATATTGACTTGTGACATTGAAGTGTTATGTGTTTAGTTTTTTTGGTACTACTTAGAAATATTATTTTAAAAAATTTATCTTTTTTTTCATCCAAATTTACTAAAACAAAAATTAATTTGTAGCCAATATTTTTATTGGAAATCTTTCTTTTTTTCTTGTTCCCAAAAAAATATGAAAGAAATACCAAATTATTCACCATTCACAATTATCAATAGAAAAATGAAAAAGGACACCTTACCAAAGGTATAGACTATTTATGAACACATATACTTTATTGTACCTCGATGGATTATACTTCCATCTAGATATTTATACGACACCTTGGATAAATTAATTTTATATTTATTTAATATTTATAAATAATTAAATTCTTGATTCTTAATATTCAAATTTGTTAACCTCAAATATTATCCAATTCAATGATTAAAAAAAAAATTAACTAATAAATAAAAAATAATTACTTTTAATGATAAATTTTGATCTGTAAATTTAAACCAATTATTTTAAAATTTTAAATAAAAATGAATATAAAATTATTATTAATTGTTTCACCATCAAAAACTATTTACAAAAATATTTAAATAAAATGAATCATATAAAAATTTCAAAATAACCCAAATATTTTTCAACACACAAAGGCATCTAAACAAGAATCTACCATGATTCATAGCTTAAATGGCATTGGATGTCTTACATGTGAAACAAGAAACAATAATATATTTCTTCCTTCTCTTAGAAATTTGATGGCCCGACAAATAAAATAAATGTGAAAAGATCAAAAAAATTTAGCAGTCCACATCATTTATCAATAGTTTGATTGGTTATCCATTAACTAGTTGCTTTCCAAAATATTGAACAAAATAAAGTCACTTGCACATCCAATATTATATTTCTCCCCTTCCTTCAATACTGAAAAACATTATACACAATGTTGTAAAAAAGGGGCCGCAGCTATTCTAGCTCCAAAACAGACCTATCGTACAACGTGTTTGTGATAGGTTAGTCGATCACAACCATTAACTACAAAATCGACGGTGTAAAACGCGCGACTAACACGCGTGTTAGTCAATCCGTACTGTCTTTTTGGAACCAGAATAGGCGCGTTCTAAAAAAAGTGTCCTCACATGTGCATTCAATATTATATTATTTTTTTTCTTAAATACTGAATAGTATTATAAATGATGATCTAAAAAAAAGTGTCAATACTTATTATCATTAAAGAATGAAATATGTATTTTATAAAGTGAAACAAATACAAAATTCAAATATAGATAAAGTATTCTATTGATTCAAAATATTACAAGAACTTCTTAATCAAATAATCAAAGATTAACTTATGATGTAAGTATGACAGTTGTCTCATTATAAAGAAATCTTAGATATATTCAAAGCCCTTTTGATCATATGATGAAGGATCAGATTAACTGATGAAACATGAATTACAATAGTCTCATTTATAGCGAGGTCTTAGATACATTCAAAAACTTCTAGATACATGAAACTTGGAGAATTTTTATTGCATAATCATGCTAAATAAAACTAAAATTATACTAATAGAAGGAATTACTAAATATTCCAGCAGTCTGAAATCTCTCTGCAATTGAATTCAACCAAGAGATTTGTAGGTTCAGTTCTAGCTGATATAATACATTGGATTGGGCATCTTAAAAGTGCGATAGCCCGTATGATTTCCAGTTATGTCACTCCACTGGTCCCCACAATTTCCCCAGATCCGATACCCTTTCTTCACAAGCTCCCCTCTCTTCTCCGATTTGTACACCAGTGCTGTCGTTCCCTGATCACTGTCACCCCTGCAATATAAACACGCCGCCATTAAAAACTGAAAAAAAAGCAATTTCCCACTTGGATTAGACCTGTTATAACTGAGAAAAAACAAACCTCATGATTAAGCCCGCCCAGTTGCTGTAACCGGCCGCCATAAGGTTCTTCGTTGTGAGCTCACGATATTCTTCGTCTCTTCCGGTGAGGATGAAGATTTCGACGCCTTTCTTCAACAAAGCGTTGTAGAGCTGTAATGAGGAGGGCAACACAGTGGCCGTTCCTTTCTCTACCCATTCGTTGAACGACGTAGAATTGAAAACCGCTCCCCTGCACATAGACATCCAAAGTTTGTGACTCAGAATGTTGTGCAACTAAATACAAATGAGTTAAAAGACGAAGAACTTTCATACCCATATTGTTGAGTTCTGTAGTAGGACAGACAGGATAATGTGGTGTCATCGGTGTCAAAAACCCAAGCATCCTTGCCATCGCCTACCAACTTCGAATCGTTAAGATAAGCCAGGCATTGTTGAACGGCTATTTTGAAATCGAGCAAGTATTGGCCGTTTTCCATGTAATTCCCCACGTCGGAGACGCAGCTTGCGGGCACTACATCCCAATCCCTGGCATTGCCACTCTCCACGCTGGTTCTCCAACCAGCACACGCATTAACAGAAGTATTATCTGCACTCGCATTTTCTCCAAACCCAACAAGGAGGAGAAGGAGAATGAAAGGGAGAATGCTGCTTTTGGCCATGGAACTCAATGCAAATATTTCTTTGCCTCCTGTCATTTGCATTTGGTATTATATAAGGCCTGGGAAATTACTCACGTTCTATCTTATCTCCTGATGAGACGCTCATCGATTCCAATAAGGCACGTGCTGTTTTCTGGGACCCTGATAATCGGACGGTGGGTCATAGCATTCTTTTGTGTTTATAATACAGTCAATTTCTGGATGGACTTGCCAGTTGCTCAGGCTGGACAGTTTGTTGTTGTTTATTCTAGGTATTTGTGGAGAGCACAAATTAAACTTTTGTCATTGTAAAGTTTTTGTAATTGTATCGATTAGGTCAGGCTTGGCATGATTGTAAAGCTTTTATAATTGTATCGATTAGGTGATGCTTGGCATGACTGGTAAAGTTTTTGTAATTGTATCGATTAGGTAAGGCTTGACATAATTGTAAAGTGTTTTGTAATTGTATGGCATGACGTGTAAAGCTTTTGTAATTGTGTCGATTAGGTAAGGCTTGACATGACTTGTTAAGCTTTTGTAATTATATCGATTAGGATTAGGTAAGGCTTGGCATGACTTGTAAAGTTTTTGTCATATTTTTAATATTACATATTGTTTATTTCAATAAATCATTTGAGCATGACTTGTAAAGTTTTTGTCATGTTTTTAGTATTATATATTGTTTATTTTAATAAATCATTTGATCTATGATGGAACACATAAATTATAATTGAAAACACTAGAATAAAAAGTAAGTCACTTTATTTATTTCTAAATGTATTATAATTATCGATACTCTTGTCATAATATAATAATATCATTCTATACAATAGGAGAAATATATTTTCAAAAAATATATTTTGAAATTTTTATTAATACAAATTTAAAATAAATAATAGACAAAATATTTAATTAAAAATTATTAAAAAAATTTGTACAATAAATATTTTAGTTAATTTTCTAATTCCAAAAAAAATATGAAAATATTCCATTTCTAGTGAAAGTTATGTATAACAATAAAATGTAACTAAACTAAAATAACTAAAAATAATATTGCTAAGACAATTTTAAAAAAAAAAAATTACGTGAAAAATTCTCACAACTTATTAGTTGATATTATTTTTAAATTCTATACTATTTTCTTTATATAGTTGACACAAGGTGTTGAATGTTGATTTTAGTGACCTAATAATGTTGAAGGTGCAACACACTTAGGTTCAATATAATGTGTAGTTGACCTAGCATGCTTATGTGTACTATATTCCTAGTCAATAGATACCCTTCTTGTGATTTTTTGTCACAACTAGTAGCAAGTGGGTTTTCTTGGATGAAAAAATTTCCATGTATAGTATTTGGCCTTTACAAAGTGTGGGCACCATTTCTATGGGTGGTATATTTCCCTTATTTTTCTCATCAAAATATTATAATCATGATAGAGGAGGGAGGGAGGGTGTTGATAATATTATTAGAAGGCTTCGAGCATTGAACATGAGACAAAGACCTTAGTTACATGGGGCAAGCATAGGAGTTCTAGGTTAAATTTATAAGCATGCAAATAAAAATAAGTAAATAAGAATTAAATAAAAAAATTATTTAACTCATTATTCTATTTTAACATGCAAACTTTTCAATAGAGAATTATGTGGATATTCTCTTAATTATATGCTTATATATTTGTTGCACATCTAGACCATCTACCTACTTACTAGGTCATGAGTATTTAAAGTGAAGGTTTCAATTTCAATTCATAGGATTTCAAATAAATGAATGGATGACTAGGATTCAATGTTAGATAAAGAGTTTACACCATGAAACATAGATTGAATGAGGAAAGGTGATGTTTATTATTGGTTAATTTAAACTATATTCATCTAATGAATTCATTTATTTATTTTGTTCAAATAGTTAATTGGTTTGATTTTGATTTGTTAATTAATTTTTCTTTTTTAAATATTTATTAACTATTTTGATCAATTAGTTAATTGATTGGTTAATTTTGTTTAATTTTTCATTATTTATTAAATTGAGTATACATGTTTTTTTAAAGAATTATTTCAATTAATTAAATAATATTAACTGATTTAATTTTAATAAAGTAGATTAATAATTATTTAAATTGAGAAGGGGGAGTGAATCAGCATACACTAAAATTCGTTCATTTATTAACTCTTAAAACATCATATTCGGATTTGTATAAATAAAGAAAAGAATAGAGAAATCATCACACAAGGACACCATACAAAACACAATGAGGGAAAAACCAAAGTGAGGATCAACTCATAATATATATGAAGAAAGTGTTACAAAATTAGTTTTAGGGACACTACCAAGGAAGCTCAGTGCCACCTAGATTTGCAAGCTAACTCACACTGCCCTAGGGAAAGATACAATGACTTGCAAACTAAAGATCACTTCTCTAAGCTAAGATAAAATTGTTGGAATCCAAGAACCCTAAGAGGGGGGGGTTGAATCAGTGTTCTACTAGAATGTAAGATTTTAGCCTTTTTAAAACATACATTTATCAATCGGTAAACATAAAACCATATATCTGGAGTAAATAAAGAAATCACATAAATCAACACCATAACACAAAGAATTTATACGTGGAAAACCTCAAAGAGGAAAAACCACGGTGGAATTTGTGACCCACAATATCAATTCACTGACCATATGAAGAGATATTACACATAATAGGGGCCTACACATGCAGGAATGCACACTGCCTAGAGAACACTGCTCCTCACAAAGAGTCTCACTGACTACTATCACTTCTGATACAAATATGCAAAACTGATATAATGCATCTATTATGCCTGATTGAGTTCTGGTTAAAGCTCTAACTGTTCCGATTCTAAAACCCTAAACCCTTACCAGAATAATATACACTTTGTGAGCACCTCTAAATCATCTGCAGATCATTACAAAACATTACTTTCGCACACAAATGATCTTGCATACATAATCTTCACATCACTGATCTAATCTTATTCATATCCTATCAAAATGACCTAATAACTGACTTATATACCCTTACAAACATTCATGCCATATGTCAGCTTACATAATACAAAAATGGTTATTCATGTCGGCTCATTACAAATATATATAAATTATAAAATGTGTTTCCGATAACTACACTTTGTCGGATCTCCAAGTGATGTCGGCCTCCAATACCCTTTGTCGGTTTTCAAATGATGTCAACTTCCCATATTGGTACATAGTTTGTCAATAACCTTGAAATCCCTGATGTCAATGGATGTGAATGTCAGATGTTAATATGTTTGTCAGATGTGAGTGCAAACCAAAATACATTGCCTATGTTGCCAGCAATGATAGCCAAATGAGTGTCAAATGCCAATAAAAATATCATACCATATCACAACATTACAATGAATTGCACAAGGTGAACTTTTGTAGAAGAAGGATCTCAAATGCAGATAATGAAGTCCTCTTTAAAGATCAAATCAAAATCTTTCATATGGACTTCACACACTTCATAAACTTCACATCAAATCTCATATCTCCAAAGGCAAATATTCATACATTACATTTATCAACAACTATCACAACAACTACACACACGCACACACATATATTTACACATGTATGTATGTATGTACATATATATATACATACATACATACATATACATACATATATATACACATATAGGTATACACACATATATGCATGTGTATACATGCATATATATGCATATATGTACATGCGCACACACACACACACATATATGTGTGTGTGTGTGTGTGTGTGTGCGTCTATGTATACATACATACGTACATACATGTATGTATGTATGTATGTATGTATACACACATATATATATGCATATGTGTGTGTGTATGTATGTATGTGTGTGTGTGTGTGTGTGTATATATATATATATATATATATATATCTATCTATCTATGTATGTATGTATGTATGTATATGTATATGTATATGTATATGTATATGTATATGTATATGTATGTGTGTGTGTGTGTATGTATACATGTATATATACATATTCATACATATATACACATATGTATATATACATATATACATATATACATGCTTATATATATATATATATATGTATGTATGGGTAAGTGCACCAAGATGGTGAACAAAAAGGGAGGTATAAGTGGCCACTTTTTTTTAAAACAGGTAAACCTGAACTTCAAAGAGCTATTTGAAGGTCATGTACTCAAAACTAGGAGTTGAAAAAAGAATAAGAATTGTAGTACTCTGAATCTAGTTTCTAAACTACTAATGTTTTTTAAAATTGGATAATATTAAGAGGGTCAAACCTTTCACGCACGAAAAATTGTTCCTGATATTTTCAAAAAAATATAACATAGATGTTTTCATGCACTGCACAAAATATATAGTTAGATTTAGTATTTTGCAAAACCCTTTGGTAGGATGATAGGTAAGAGTGAGATCTAGAAGCTGTGTATTATTTTGTAATTTTTCATTGAGTATTTTATTTTTTATGATTTTTGGAAGTGACCGCATCCTAAAAATTTGGTACTTGTTCATGCGCTGGGCATAACTTGCATCAAAATAATCAAAAATGCAATTTTTTTTTTTTTCAAAGTGTGTATAATATAGTGTAGAACAATAATATATAATTTATTTTGAATTTGGTCAAGTATATAAAAAGCTATTAAAAAAATGGTAAACATATATCTGTGAGGACTGTCAATGCACTGATAAAGAAAATTAAAGTTTACTATGCTAATGTTGTCCAAAAATTAAAAAAATTATATGGTCAGAAAACTAAGAAGATGTGTGAGATTATGGTGGTAATTTTAGAGATACCCACTTCATCATTTGTAAACCTGATGACGATGAAGTCAAGAAATCATGGAGGAGGATGAAAAAACATGTAAAGGAACAAAAAAGGGGGGAAAATGGGCTTGCAAGCCTTAGGGTCATTTTCCAACCCTCTTACCAAGCCAAAACCCGCACAGGTTTTAAAGAACCAAAAGTACTATTCACAGTTCTTCATAACCCGTACGAGTTATGAAGAACTAGAAATATTTTTTTTTGTTTCACAAAACCCGTATGGGTTATGAAGAACTAAAAACATTTTTTTTGGTTTCACAAAACCCGTACGGGTTATGAAGACATAATAATGTATGCTTGTAAACTTAGCATTTACTACACATGTTTTATACATACCTAGATAATATGTGTTTATGTATGTATATATGCATATCTATAGTTATATATACATATATTTATATAGATATATGTATATATGTTTGTATACATGCATGTACCTCTTCTTTTCATGTCTCTCTCTCGTATTACTTCCCCCATCATTGTCTTTGTCTATTTTGAGCCCTAATTATCTTCCTTGAGTTCTATCTCATCTCTCTCCCCCTCACACTTCTCTATTTTTTTATTCTCTCACCCTTTTCTCCTTCTTGTTCTCTCTCTACCTCATGTCTTTCACCCTCTCCTCCTCTCTCTCTCTCTCTCTCTCTCTCTCTCACACACACACACACACATTATCCTATCCTATTCTCACCCTCTCCCCCTTCTCTCTCTTTCTCTCCCCCTCCCTCTCCCTCTCCTCCCTCTCCCTCCCCCTTTCGTTATCTTCCTCCCTCTCCCTCCCCCTTTCGTTATCTTAAATCTCTCTCTCTCTCTCTCTCTCTCTCTCTCTCTCTCTCTCTCTCTCTCTCTCTCTCTCTCTCTCTCTTTATCCTATTCTCTCCATCTTCGCCCTCCCTCTCCCTTCCTCTCTCCCTCTCCCCCTCTCATTTTCCCAATCTCCCTCTCTCTCCCTCTCCCCCTCTCCTTTCCCCAATCTCCCTCCCTCCCTCCCCCTCTCCTTCTCTCCCTCTCCTTTTCCCAATCTCCCTCTCTCTCCCTCTCTCTCTCCCCCTCTCCTTTTCCCAATCTCCCTCTCTCTCTCCCTCTCCCCATCTCCTTTTCCCAATCTCCCTCTCTCTCCCTCTCCCCCTCTCCTTTCCCCAATCTCCTTCTCTCCCTCCCCCTCTCCTTCTCTCCCTCTCTCCCTCTCCTATTCCCAATCTCCCTCTCTCTCCCTCTCTCTCTCTCTCCCTCCCCCTCTCCTTCTCTCCTTCTCTCCTTTCCCAAATCTCTCTTTTTCCCAATGTCACTCTCTCTCCCTCTCCCTCCCCCTCTCCTTTTCCCAATCTCGCTCTCTCCCTCTCCCTCTCTCCCTCCCCCTCTCCCCCTCTCCTTTTCCCAATCTCCCTCTCTCTCCCTCTCCCCCTCTCCTTTCCCCAATCTCCCTCTCTCCCTCCCCCTCTCCTTTTCTCCCTCTCTCCCTCTCTCCCTCTCCCCCTCTCCTTTTCCCAATCTCCCTCTCTCTCCCTCTCCCCCTCTCCTTTCCCCAATCTCCCTCTCTCCCTCCCCCTCTCCTTCTCCCCCTCTCTCCCTCTCCCTCTCCCTTCCTCTCTCCCTCCCCCTCTCCTTCTCTCCCTCCCTCTCCCTCTCCCTCTCCCTCTCCC
This sequence comes from Cryptomeria japonica, assembly GCF_030272615.1. NCBI lineage: Eukaryota > Viridiplantae > Streptophyta > Pinopsida > Cupressales > Cupressaceae > Cryptomeria > Cryptomeria japonica. The sequence goes on from NC_081415.1 coordinate 522,469,612, forward strand.
TCTCCCCCTCTCCCCCTCTCCTTTCCCCAATCTCTCATTTTCCCAATCTCCCTCTCTCTCCCTCTCCCTCGCCCTCTCCTTTTCCCAATCTCTCTCTCCCTCTCCCTCTCCCTCTCTCCCTCCCCCTCTCCTTCTCTCCCCCTCTCCCTCTACCCATCTCCTTTTCCCAATCTCCCTCTCTTTCCCTATCCCCCTCTCTTTTCCCCAATCTCCCTTTTCCCCAATCTCCCTTTTCCCAATCTCCCTCTTGTAAGGAAGTTAAGTATCGGAAACAACTTCCTACACTAACCTTGAGAGGAGGGTAATGCAAAACTTTTTCAGATCATTACAATAGTTATAGAAAATAGAAATAGATATAATAGCATTCATACCACAACACAATGATTACAAAATACTTGCAGAGCAAGCTCTTCGCAGGAGTATCACTAATCAGAGATTCAGAGGCAACTCAATAGCCATGAGACTCTTACACACAACCTCTATCTCACACACCTCATAAATAGGAGATACAATACAAGAAACCGTCAAACGGTATTACAAAACCATGGGCTAAAACCACCCAATAAGGTGTAGCTGACCTTATCTCCCTTCTAGATGCCCTATGACATGTTAAAGCACACATCAACATGTGTCGCTCCCTTTTTACAGCTCATTTATGTATTTGATACAAATTATTTTTCCTATTTCAGGAGTACAAACTTCCGGAGGCCATAACTTGAGAACCGGGTGTCCGATTGACGAACCGTTTGAAGCGCCGGAAAGCTCGTGAAGTGCTCTATCACCTCGTAACCCGCTTCGCCGGTTACGGCCACTTTTCAGGGCGTTTCAGAGCCTCTAAAGTCCCCAAATTTAAGTTTAAACATTTTATTGCACCCCTCCAAGATGAAAACTTTAATATCTTCAAAACTAGCTGTGACCTTGCGACGCAACTTTACCGGAATGCTTATCTAGCCAACCAGAAGCTTCAGGGAGAGTTTCGCACCATTTCGTGCTCAAATGAAAACTTACTATAAATATTAACCTCACATAAATGCAAGGTTGAGACACCATTTTTCCCAACAAATCTCCCACTTGTCGAACACCTTGCATGAGCGGAAGGGAATGTCAACACAATGAATCAATTGCTAGGGGCCATAAGGCCCATAGACTCTGAACACCATCTGAACTTCTCTGTGCTCACAGCCTTAGTTAAAGCATCTGCAACATTCATCAAAGTTTCCACCTTAACCAGCTTCACCCTACCATCTTCGACCATATCTCTAACAAAATGATACTGAACATCAATATGTTTGGTCCGGGCATGAAATGTCGGGTTCTTAGCTAGGCTAATTGCACTCTGACTGTCACAGTAAATTGTCACTGTACCTTGTTTTATTCCAATATCTGAACACAGTCTCTTAAGCCAAATGGCCTCTTTACAAGCATGAGTAGCTGCCATATACTCTGCTTCAGTAGTGGATAAAGCAACCACAGCCTGTCGCTTACTCATCCAACTAATTGCACCACCAAACAAAGTAAACACATAAGCACTGGTGGATCTTCTGCTATCAATATCACCTGCCCAATCTGAATCCACATAACCATGGATATCAAGGGAAGTCATGTCTCCGACTGAATTACCATGATAACACAAAGAATACTCTGAAGTACCCTTCAAATATCTGAAGACTCTTTTGACTGCATCCCAATGAACTCTACCAGGATTAGACATATATCTAGAAAGTACTCCCACTGCTTGGGCAATATCTGGTCTAGTACAGACCATAGCATACATCAAGCTTCCAACCGCACTCTGGTAAGGCACTCTGCTCATGTCTTCCATCTCCAATGGGGATGTAGGACAATCTGAAATAGATAGTTTCATTCCAACTGTAAAAGGAACACTCAATGGTCTACAATTCTGCATGTTGAACCTCTGTAACACTGAATTCACATACTTACTCTGGCCTAGCCATAGCTTTCTGTTCACCCTATCTCTTCTAATTTCCATCCTAAGAATGTGCTTTGCTGCACCAAGATCTTTCATTTCAAATTTAGCAGTGAGCTAAGACTTCAGTTCTGAAATCATACCTTTCCCTTTGCCAATGAATAACATATCATCAACATACAATGCAATGAATAAGAAATGATCACCATAAGATTTATAATAAACACAGTGATCTGATTTAGAACGTTCAAATCCCAAACTCAACACATATGTATCAAATTTCTGGTACCACATCCTAGGACTTTGTTTGAGGCCATACAAAGATTTCTTCAATTTACAGACCAAATTACTTTTGCCTTTCACCACATAGTGCTCTGGCTGTGTCATATAAATATCTTCCTCCAAATCACCATGAAGGAAAGCAGTTTTCACATCCATTTGCTCAACCTCTACATCATAAGCAGTAGCAATAGAAAGCAAAAATCTAATGGACGTCATTTTTGCAACAGGAGAAAATATCTCACCGTAATCAACACCCTCAACCTGAGAGTAGCCTTTTGCAACCAACCTTGCTTTATACTTCTCAATGCTTCCATCTGAACCAATCTTTTTCTTGAACACCTATTTACAACCAACAGGTTTTCATCCTTCAGGCAATGGTACAAGATCCCATGTATCATTCTTTTTCAAAGCTGCCATTTCTTCCTCCATAGCAATCTTCCAGGATTCTGCATCATTCATACCTAATGCCTCTTCTACAGATTTAGGTTCATCCACACTAGTATTCAGAGCAAAAATACATCTCCAATCATCAGGTGAATACCTTTTAGGTGGTTGTCTATGTCTTGTAGACCTTCGAACAAGCTGAGTTGGAGGTTCTTCCTCCTCTTCTGAAGATTCAGAGCTAGACGAGCTCTCCTCAAATTCTTGCCTATCTAGGGGTCTCGATTCAACTCTTTCAGGTGTAGAAGGAAGTTGAATCACATCTTCTTTTTTAGTCTGTTATGGCTGCAATGTAACAGAAGGAGACTTAATTTCTCTAAAAATAACACTTCTACTGTGAATTACCTTTTGTGCAACAGGGTCCCAAAGCTTGTATCCTTTCACGCCATAACTATACCCGATGAAGATACATTTCACAGCCTTGTTCTCCAACTTTGTTCGCTTCTCCTTTGGCACATGTGCATATGCCTCGCAACCAAAAACTCTAAGATGTCTCAATGAAGGCTTGTGACCTGACCATGCTTCCATAGGTGTTTTATCAACAAGAGCTGATGTAGGAGACCTGTTAATCAGGTAGCAAGCAGTGGCAACAGCTTCAGCCCAAAACTTTTGTTCGAGACTAGCACCACTCAACATACTCCTAGCCTTCTCCATCAGTGTCCTGTTCATTCTTTCTGCAACTCCATTCTGCTGTGGAGAATACAGAGTTGTCTTCTGCCTGTTAATTCCACAGTCTTTGCATAATCTATCAAAATCATTAGAGCAAAACTCACCGCCATTATCAGTTCTCAAACATTTTATTTTCTTTCCAGTCTGCAACTCAACCATTGCTTTAAATTCTTTAAAATGACTAAAAACTTCAGATTTACTCTTTAGAAAATAAACCCATGTCCTTCTACTAAAATCATCAATAAATGAAACATAATATATGGATTTTCCAATCGAAGAGACATCTACTGGACCAAACACATCAGAATGGATAAGATCCAAAACACCACAAGTTTTATGAGAACTCAAGTAAAACTGAACGCGGTTTTGTTTTCCATAAATGCAATGCTCACAGAAATCAAAGTCAAGGTTACAGTCATTCAAACCTTCAACAAGGTTTTTATTTTTCAAGGTCCTTAGACCCTTTTCTCCAATGTGGCCAAGTCTCTGGTGCCATAACATAGTCTTCTCTGCAGGTAACTTTGCTTCAGATGAAAGAGCACCCTTAGGTACCCAAAAACCATTTCCATCTGCTGAAGGTGAAACCTTCAAATCTTCCAATGAAGTATCCGCAGATTTACTTTTTACAGAAGTGCTATTACACTCAACAGTGTATGCTTCAAGCTTATACAAAGTGCCAAAAGCAACTACCATAGCACCCTTAATCATCTTACATCCTGTTTCAGAAAAGACTACCTGCACACCTGCATCTATTAGTTTGCTCACAGATAACAGGTTTCGTTTTAATCCAGGGATATGCAGCACACCCTTAATCCCTTTTATTCTACCATCAGAAAACCGGATTCTAACTTTACCTCGACCAACAATGTCTAGAGGTGAATCATCACCCAAGTACACCTTACCTCCATTAAATCCTTCATATTCAGAAAACCAATTTCTATTGGAAGTCATATGAAAAGATGCACCTGAGTCAATTAGCCAGGCATCATTACCTGCATGAGTCGCCAAAGCCGCAATAAATGCATCGCCATCTTCCTTGTCGGACTCAGAATCAGAATCAAACCTTTTCTTTTTCTTCTTCTTTTCTTCTTTGCAGTCCTTACGGATGTGACCCGATTTACCACAATTCTAGCAAATGACTTTGGACTTTCCAGGAGATTTCGATCTCCCTTTGGATTTGGACTTGCCACGCTTCTCATTCTTCTTGCCTTTCTCCTTAGGTCTTCCACGAACAGTTAGGGCTTCCTTTGAACTGATGGATACCTTCCTTCGCATCTCTTCACCGAGTAGGGCACCCACCACATCTTCAGATTTCAAAACAACAGAAGTACTACCGATAGCCATAACAAGAGAATCCCACGAATCAGGCAAAGAGCAAAGCAAGATCTGACATTTCTCCTCCTCGTCCATCTTAACACCGACGGATACTAATTGAGCCACCAACATATTGAATGCTTCCAGGTGGTCTGCAATTCGTCCACCCTCTTCCATCTTCAAGGAATACAATTTCTTTCTTAAGAAAATTTGATTTAATAAATATTTCACTTGATACATCTCACCAAGCTTAGTCCATAGCTTCTTTGCAGAGTTCTCTTCATGGACATTGATTAGAACAGAGTCTGCCAGGCACAGTCTGATTAGACCCTTGGCTTTTCGGTCCATAACATCATACTGAGCTACCGCAGTAGGATCTGAGGGCCTTTGGACATTCGCATCAATAGCATCCCAAAGATCTTGATCTATTAGCAGATCTTCCATCTTCAGCTTCCACATCTCAAAATTACTTCTGTTAAATTTCTCCACCTCTATTCTCCCTGATGAACTCGCCATCTGAATATTCCTGCAACAAGATCAAAAAGTGTCTTCTGCACAAGCTCCCACTCAAATTTGGATTAGTTCAAAAAACCCAACTGCCCACAATTGAAACCAAAGGTGATCAGGCTCTGATACCACTTGTAAGGAAGTTAAGTAGCGGAAACAACTTCCTACACTAACCTTGAGAGGAGGGTAATGCAAAACTTTTTCAGATCATTACAACAGTTATAGAAAATAGAAATAGATATAATAGCATTCATACCACAACACAATGATTTACGTGGGGAAAACCCTTTCGGGAGAAAAACCCCACCCTCCAAAAGCAGCTCAATATTTTATTCAGCAATCAAAAACAGATTACAAAATACTTGCAGAGCAAGCTCTTCGCAGGAGTATCACTAATCAGAGATTCAGAGGCAACTCAATAGCCATGAGACTCTTACACACAACCTCTATCTCACACACCTCATAAATAGGAGATACAATACAAGAAACCGTCAAACGGTATTACAAAACCATGGGCTAAAACCACCCAATAAGGTGTAGCTGACCTTATCTCCCTTCTAGATGCCCTATGACATGTTAAAGCACACATCAACATGTGTCGCTCCCTTTTTACAGCTCATTTATGTATTCGATACAAATTATTTTTCCTATTTCAGGAGTACAAACTTCCGGAGGCCATAACTTGAGAACCGGGTGTCCGATTGACGAACCGTTTGAAGCACCGGAAAGCTCGCGAAGTGCTCTATCACCTCGTAACCAGCTTCGTCAGTTATGGCCACTTTTCAGGGTGTTTCGGAGCCTCTAAAGTCCCCAAATTTAAGTTTAAACATTTTATTGCACCCCTCCAAGACGAAAACTTTAATATCTTCAAAACTAGCTGTGACCTTGCGACGCAACTTTATCGGAATGCTTATCTAGCCAACCAGAAGCTTCAGGGAGAGTTTCGCACCATTTCGTGCTCAAATGAAAACTTACTATAAATAGTAACCTCACATAAATGCAAGGTTGAGACACCATTTTTCCCAACAAATTGTGGTATGAATGCTATTATATCTATTTCTATTTTCTATAACTGTTGTAATGATCTGAAAAAGTTTTGCATTACCCTCCTCTCAAGGTTAGTGTAGGAAGTTGTTTCCGCTACTTAACTTCCTTACACCTCTCTCTCCCTCTCTCCCTCCCCCTCTCCTTCTCTCCCTCTCTCCCTCTCCTTTTCCCAATCTCCCTCTCTCTCCATCTCCCTCTCCCTTCCTCTCTCCCTCCCCCTCTCCTTCTCTCCCTCCCTCTCCCTCCCTCTCTTCATCTCCCCCTCTCCTTTTCCCAAACTCACTTTCTCTCCCTCTCCCCCTCTCCTTTCCCCAATCTCCCTCTCTCTCCCTCTCCCTCTCACTCTCCCCCTCTCCTTTTCCCAATCTTGCTCTCTCCCTCTCCCTCTCTACCTCTCCCCCTCTCCTTTCCCCAATCTCCCTCTCTCCCTCCCCCTCTCCTTCTCTCCCTCTCCCCCTCTCCCCATCTCCTTTCCTCAATCTCTCCTTTTCCCAATCTCCCTCTCTCTCCCTCTCCCTCCCCCTCTCCTTCTCTCCCTCTCTCCCTCTCCCCCTCTCAATCTCCCTCTCTCTCCCTCTCCCTCCCTCTCCTTTCCCCAATCTCCCTTTTCCCAATCTCCCTCTCTCTCCCTCTCCCCCTCTCCTTTCCCCAATCTCCCTCCCTCCCTCCCCCTCTCCTTCTCTCCCTCTCTCCCTATCCTTTTCCCAATCTCCCTCTCTCTCCCTCTCCCTCTCCCTTCCTCTCTTCCTATCCCCCTTTCCTTTTCCCTCCCTCTCCCTCCGTCTCTTCATCTCCCCCTCTCCTTTTCCCAATCTCTCTTTGTCTCCCTCTCCCCCTCTCCATTCCCTAATCTCCCTCTCTCTCCCTCTCCCTCTCCCCCTCTCCTTTTCCCTCTCTCTCTCTCTCCCTCTCCCTCTCTCCCTCCCCCTCTCCTTCTCTCCCTCTCTCCCTCTCCCCCTCTCCTTTTCCCAATCTCCCTCTCTCTCCCTCTCCCCCTCTCCTTTTCCCAATCTCCCTCTCTCTCCCTCTCCCACTCTCCTTTCCCCAATCTCGCTTTTCCTAATCTCACTCTCTCTCCCTCTCCCCCTCTCCTTTCCCCAATCTACCTCTCCCCCTCCCCCTCTCCTTCTCTCCCTCGCCCTATCTCCCTCTCCCTCCCTCTCTCCCTCTCCCCCTCTCCTTTTCCTAGTTCTACATAGCCCGTACGGGTAGAACTAAGGCCAAAACTTCTAGTTCTACATAACCCGTATGGGTTATGAGAAATTGTGAACATTGATATATAGGGTTTCCATAACCCGTACGGGTTATGGGAAAATCTTTATATATTTTAGTCCCAACGACCTAAAAAACAACATTGCAAGTTGTTTGAAGGCCCCACTGCTTTTGCACATGATTTTCTGGGACAGTAATAGTCAAGTTTTCATATTCTTTTGTCACTTTTGCTTTGGAATGATTGATTTTTAAGTTATTTTATAATTGTTACTTTAGATAATAACAAAATCATGATCATTTGTTGTTTTTTTTCTTTGATTATGATTTATTTGTCTTGTATTTTGGTTTTTTTTGAAGTTATTTTATTATTGTTACTTTAGATTAAAACAAAATGATGATCATTTGTTGTTTTTTTGCTATTTGATTGTGGATTGTCATCATGATGTTATGTGTAGGACAATGGGAAAGAATAAGAGAGGAACAAATGAACAAAGAGAGGCAGCAAAGGAAAGACAAAGGGAGCGTATGAAGAGATTACGTGAAGGTACGCCATCTAATGCACCTAATGAAAGTGATGAACATTCAACAATTGAAGTTGATATGATTAATGCACCAAATCAAAATGATCAACATACACCAATTCAAATACATATGATGAATGCACCTAATGAATGCAATGAACATAGACCATTTGAAAATGATTCAGTGAATGCACATGTTAATGAAATTGAAGAAGATTTACCATTTGAATTTGATGTGATCAATGCACATAATGCACCTAATGAAAATGAAGAGCATGCACCAATCTTAACACCTCTTAAAATAATTAGTAGAAAACCAAAGTTCCTAATAGATATTGATGAAAATATTGTGAAGCCAATGCATGATAAAATTTCCGAAAGAACTTGTAGAAGAACAGTTAGAAGAATTTGGAATAACTATTTTGAAAACTTAAATCAAAGTGGAAGATGCCAATTAGTTGTTGAAATGATTAAAAATCTGAAATTTAGAGAGACAATTAAAATTTTGGGGTTAAGAACATCCAAAAATAATAGTGAAAGAACCATTGTGAGAAATCTTTTTGATGCATACCAAGCCATTGGTTCAAAATCATGCACTAGAGATGCTAATGTTACTCGTCATGTCCTCACATCAACCATAATGGGAAAGGAAATGAAAAAATCTCGTTTAATAAGCAAAACAAGAAAGTCATTAAGGATAAGTAGAACCACATTACACTATGCCTTAGAAAGGTGAGAGAAAATTGAGGATCCTAACAATAATTCTCTTTGGGCATTCTTTGGTAGACTCCCACGCAAGGACAAGGTTGTTGTTGATGCACTAAGAACGTTAATTGAGAGATTTTGGCATGACAACACAAGGGTTTCACCCAACCAAAGAGATGTTGTTAGAAGGTGAATTGGAATTAGTAATCATGAGCCACATCCAAAACACTATTTAGATACAACTCAAACATAATTTTATGAAAGGTTTCTTCAAAGCTTTCCTCATATTAAAATTAGTCAAAGATTTTTTGAGGCGACAAAACCATTTTATGTTAAGATTAATCATGCACGTACTACATGTTGTTGTAGGGTCCATGTTGAATTTTCCATGCATTATGATATTTATCGCTATATCTGTTGTACTTTGCACACTAACGATGTTTTGCAGGAATGTGGTCTACAAGCACCTCCTAAGTCACTAAGAGAATTTATTTCAAGTGTACTATGTAGACGAGATGACGGGTGCATTTATTATAAGATGATGTGTTTGAGAGGTTTTTGTCCTACATGTGGTGGTTTGCAATAGTTGCATAGATGCCTACATCTGGATAGCACACATGAAATTGGTAAGGAACTAGTTTCTATTGGAAAATATAAGTCAGTAACATATGGTGTTAAAGATGGAAAATAATTAAAGAGGTGTGAGTTAGTGAAAAGGGATATATGCGTAGCTGATTTTATGAAGATGTTTCAAGAGAAACTAGTATATGAGTACATAGATCACACACATAGAGCTAGATGGTTAGATGAGCAATTCAAGTTGTGTAAGGACACTTTCCCCCTTGGCACTATTGTCTCTATCATTGATTTTGCTGAGAATTATACACTAAAGCCGCAAAATGAAGTACAATCTATGTATTACCACTCTACACAAGTTACAATTTTTGTACACATAGCATTCATGCATGCACATGATAGCATCAAGGAGGACAAAAAGGTTATAAGAGAATATCACTTCTATATCAGCGATGATCATACACATTCCTCAGAGTTTGTGCAAGGATGCTTTATAGTCTTCTATGATAGTTTAAGGGAAAGAGATATAAGATACAACCAACACTTAATATGGTCAGACAATTGCACCGCATAGTTCAAGAATGCAAGGATGTTCTACTTGTTGACTAGGATGCATGTGACAAGTGGTGTGCAACATTTTTGGAATTTCATTGAGGCAAGGCATGGAAAGGGAGAGCATGATGGTGCAGGAGCATGTGTGAAAAGAGCTCTTACCAGAGAGGAATTGAAGTACGAAGGTGGTGCAATGTTAATAGATGCAAAAACAATTGTGCAATGGTGTAGCTCTACGATGGGACTAGGTAATGCAGATAAGTCTATGGTTTCTAGATATTTTTGGTTAATAAGTGAATCTAACATTGAAGACTATCTAGATTGTTGTACACTTATTGGATCAAGTGACATGCATTCATTTAGAAGTTCCAATGCAATATCACTAGTTATTTATACTAGACATATTGCATGATTTTGCTCTTCATGTATGCATTTTTTGTGGGATGAATGTGAATCAAAAGAGTGGGTTGACTAATGGTCTTGTAGACCTTTGCAAACCCTAGATACATATCAACTTCCTAGAGCACTACAAATGAACCAGATTGAAGCATTAGTGGATTTTGACCATGTATCAGACATAGTTGAACCAAGTAACTTAGGTTGCAATGTGCTACAATTTTAAGCTTAATTTATTAGTATTAACGTATGCTGATTTTGGTATTAACTTATATCCTTCTATTAAATGTAGGTCATGTATATGCAGTTATTGCGGATGAGAACAACTAAGAAGGAATAGATTACTTTTTGTGTCATTGTATTGAGGCCAAAAAGAAATTGACTTCTACAATGGTTGATGCAGAGGGTATTGAGTACCCAATAGGATCCATTGTTGTGATAGGGACATGACTTAGAAGGTACCACGTTGTTGTGTCGAGTTGTATTGAGACCTCTTAAACTCATTTATTTAGCTGTCGTTGTATTGATTTTGGCATTATTCTTCTATAAAATGCAGGTACCCTATCAAAAATTCTAATGCCTGGTTGTTTGAGGACTTTGAGACACGTAGACATATTCTTCATTACTCAAACCTTCTTGTTGCAACAAATATTCATTTGATTAAATATCGTGGTAGACCTCTTAACAAGGATTTGTGGAAAGTTCATGAATCAGACCATGAGGCAATACTTGAGACACTAAGGGTTAGAGCTGATCCAGAAGGTTCACTTGATTGATTTTGGACCATCTAGAAGAATAATTCTACAATATGGTAGAATAATTTTGACAATTTTGTATATATCTTTTGCGAAATGTTGTAACTTCGCTTTTTTGGATGTGCTCTACATGCATATGAGCTGTAATATGCATATGAGCTATAATGTGCATATGTAGATGCCAAATTTTGTATATAAAAACATCAATGAGTTGTAATGTGCATATCTAGATGCTAAATTTTGTATAAAAAAAGAACAATGAGTTGTAATGTGCATATCTAGATGCTAAGTTTTGTATAAAAAACAACAACGAGATGTAATTTGCATATTTAGATGCAAAACTTTGTAAATATAAATAGTAATGAGCTTGATAGTTTATATAAGATGCCAAATTTTATATATGAAAGTGTCCATGGGGCTGATTTTCAAATTTTCAATATGAATATGCAATTTTTTTTTCCAAGTGTTTTGGGAAAGTTTTGAGTTATTATTGAATTACCCGATTTGAAGGGCTAGTATGAATAGTCTGAATATGAGATAGGATTTTGGTAGGCAGTGACAACATGACCCCATAGGTTCAAATGGATCGTCCATAAGTGTCACGATCTCCGAGTTACGCTACGTCAAAGTTTGACCCTTTTTTCCACTTTGAGCGCTCAAGGGAAAATGTCGCTACGAGGTGGATCGTAATGATCAGACATCTTGGGGAGTGAGACAAGGGTACACCTAGTGTAAACACAACCACCTGGACGTGCTCACCCTGACAGTTCATTCCCACGACAAGCAGAACGAAAGATGCACTATTTTGCCACCTCTCATTGACGATTTTTTATGTGACAGAAAAAATCTCACCACAAGAAAACAAAATGGAGTTGCCCAAAACCACTATAGGATTTTGTAGGCAGAAATAACATGACCCCATAGGTTCAAATGGATCATCCATAAGTTCCACGGTCTCTGAGTTAGGCTACGTCAAAGTTTGACCATTTTTTCCGCTTTGAGTGCTCAAGGGAAAACATCGCTACGAGGTGGCTCGTAACGATCGGATGCCTTGGGGAGAAAGAAAAGGGCACACCCAGCATAAACCTGGCCACCCAGATGCACTCACGCTGATTGTTCATTCCCACGACAAGCAAAACAAAAGATGCATTGTTTTGCCACCTCTCACTGACGGTTTTTGATGCGATAGAAAAAATCTCACCACAAGAAAATGAAATGGAGTTGCCCAAAACCAAGATAGAATTTTGTAAGTAGTGATAACATGACCCCATAGGTTCAAATGGATTGTCCATAAGTTCCACGGTCTCTGAGTTACGCTACATCAAAGTTTGACCATTTTATCCACTTTGAGCGCTCAAAGGAAAACGTCGCTATGAGGTGGCTCATAATGATCGAATGCCTTGGGGAGTGAGACAAGGGCACACCTAGCATAAACCTAGCCACCCAGATGTTCTTGCACTAACGGTTCATTTCCACGACAAGCAGAACGAAAGATGCACTATTTTGCCACCTCTCACTGACAGTTTTTGATGCGACATAAAAGATCTCACCATAAGAAAACAGAATCGAGTTGCCCAAATATGAGATAGGATTTTCTAGGAAATGATAAAATGACCCCATAGGTTCAAACGGATCATCCATAAGTGCCACAGTCTCCAAGTTATGCTACATCAAAGTTTGACCATTTTTTTCGCTTTGAGCGCTTAAGGGAAAACGTCGCTACGAGGTGGCTCGTAACGATCGGATGCCTTGGGGAGTGAGACAAGGACACACCTAGCATAAACCCATCCACCTAGATGTTCTCACACTGACAGTTCATTCCCACAACAAGAAGAATGAAAGATGCACTATTTTGCCACCTCTCACTGACAGCTTTTGACAGTTTTTGATGCAACAGAAAAAATCTCACCATAAGAAAACCAAATTGAGTTGCCCAAAACTAAGATAGGATTTTGTAGGAAGAAATAACAAAACCCCATAGGTTCAAATGGATCATCCATAAGTTCCATGGTCTCTGAGTTACATTACGTCAAAGTTTGATCATTTTTTTGCTTTGAGTGCTCAAGGGAAAACGTTGCTATGAGGTGGCTCGTAATGATCGGACGCCTTGGGGACAAAGACAAGGGTAAACCTAGCATAAACCCAACCACCTAGACATGCTCACATTGATGGTTTGTTCCCACGACAAGCAGAATGAAAGATGCACTATTTTGCCACCTCTCACTGACAGCTTTTGACGGTTTTTGATGCAACAGAAAAAATCTCACCACAAGAAAACAAAATGGAGTTGCCCAAAACCGAGATAGGATTTTGTAGGTAGTAGTAACATGACCCCATAGGTTCAAATGGATTGTCCATAAGTGCCACGGTCTCCGAGTTAGGCTACATCAAAGTTTGACCATTTTTTCGCTTTGAGCGCTCAAGGGAAAACTTTGCTATGAGGTGACTCGTAACGATCGGATGCCTTGGGGAGCAAGACAAAACAACCCCATAGGTTCAAACAAATTGTCCATAAGTGCTTCAACTCTTCTTTTATAGGTGATGAAATGATGAACTTAAGCATGAAATATCTTAATTGGTTCTTGAAATGATGAACTTCACTCCATAAGCACAAGTTTATGAAATAATAACTCCACTCCAATCTCTTCACGCATGAAGGACTCAAAGCAAATTCACTCATTCAAAATACAAAATATCAACATTACCGATATCAATACATGGGTATACACAATATGAGCAATAGATAGTTTAAAAGTATACGCCATATGAGTAATGAACAAATTGGATCACATTTCAAGACATATACGCAACTAACAAATTTGATCACATTTCAATAGAAAATAACTAAGTTTCAGGAATATCATGTTTCATATATATCAATGAACAAATTGGATCGAATATCAAGTTTCATAAATATCAAAATGAACAATAATCATGTACATATATCAAAAAATGGCATAGATGCCAAATCAATAATAGTTACAAAAATGTGGCATGTGCCATGTCTGTCAAAGTTGATATATACATATACAAATGTCGAATATATAAAAAATTGGCCCTTCAATGACCACAACTATAACTATATGTCTCTATCCGTAACTATGACTGTGGCGGATCATCAAAATCGAGCCTCTTCGAAGCAGTACGTGGCTGCAAAAGGACAATTCAAATGTCTAATCAGATATATTTTCTCAATATAACATCAAAATAACTAAATACTGAACTCTAAATTGTTTGAAGTTGAAATTTTGATTACCTCATCTTTGTCTTCTACAATTCGGTGAGGTTGAGGATCCATGGGATGTCCTGCAGGAGGCTGTAACTGGTAAAACAACATTAATACATGTTAATGACATATATGTCAAATAACACATAATAATTAAAAATGAATAGACTAAAAAAATAAAGCATACGGGAGCCTCAGATGGATGTGTTGTGGTCATAGAAGGCAAAGTCACAGATGAATCAGTTACGACCATTTCCTATATCCATGGTAAGTGATCCAAAAGGAGTTAACTAGACGGTTTCAACTTCGTTGTGCACTTAGTGAAAAGGAGTTGATCTAAGATAGACATACCTTTTGCCTTGGTCGTGTTGGATCCCATAATATACGTGTAGGACTTCTACTAAAATAGAATGGTAGAATAACAGTAGGAAGTTTGCAAGGGGCCTGTAATAGTTTAAAGACAATGATACAGGTTAATAACCCAAAGTTGTTGACAAACTAGATAAAACAAATATTTTTAACATATGGAGAAAAAATGCACATTGAAGCCTCATATAGTTCTCATGTAACCTTAGGAGGCCTTGTCGAATCCAATGCAGCTATTACCATTTCCTGTATGAAAAATGATAACATATGATTTAGACATAAAAGGATTTAGTTATTTTGAACAAGCAAGAATGCAATCCAAAGTGAATACGAAGATATCATCTCTTCCCTCTACTAAACCTCATCAACATTAGGTACATTCATTAATTCCGTAAACCCCATATGTTTCTATATATAGAACAAATAAATTAAGTGTATTTATCAATATCTACATATACATGTTTAATCATAATACATTTCAACAATTGAATTTAAATTGTAGTGAATTACCTTATGTCATTTGGGTGTCCGAGAGGATATCTTTTTCTGCCTCGGAGTGCTAGAGGTTGGCTTTCTCACACGAGATGTCCTCAAGGCAGGTGGGGTAAAATAATGGAAAAAAATTAACATAAGGGAAAAGAGCATGTATTTAATATATCACTTAAGTAAAAAATATATAAATGTAAATGGTACCGCATAGCTATCTTGGCCAAAGTCAATGGTTGAAAGTGTGATATCATCAAGTTGGGACATCTTAGCCACTAATAAGCCCTAAAAAATATCAAGTAATGATACATATAACTAAAAATATATATTTTGAATCCAATGTATTATTATATTTTTAACAAATTTACAAATCTTTAACTCTGGTGGCGAAACTACTCGTGACTGTGGAGTCGACTAAACAGTATGTGGTTTACTCCCACCACCTATTGCTGTTACTACTTACTAAGTTGCCATTAGCTTTATGTCCAAAGTCATTCTATATACTCTAGTCGATTACTACTACCGAAATATTCAGTCAATAAGCACAGAGCAGTCGGTTATAGAAGAAAGTAGTCACAGAGCTTAGTATACACTAAGCTGTCTATGGAGTAACACTCTATGTCTACCGAGCAGCAAAAATGATATACCAAGTTGATATACACCAAGTGAAACATGTTACCAGATTCATTGAACCTGGACACTTATGTGGAAACGTGTTACAAGATTGAGGAACAAAGAACCATTATCACATTGGAAATTGCACTTAAAGATTTTGTATGATTTTGAGGTCATCTATCCAATGAAATATTTTGTATGGTTATTCATTCAATAAATCATGTTTGCAAGATCGAAGCATGAATAGATCATCGACATAAGAGATCTATTTATACAACATTAATTGAGGATGAAACATATAGAGGTGTATGAAGCAAGACATGTGTGATAGATAAGGAAGCACTGAGTATTGTGACTATCAGAGACACAAAGGTCACTGAGAAGGATTTCAGAGAACAGTCAAGGAACAGAGTAAATAGAAGGGTTTACTGAGGTATGCTATAAGCAAGGTAATCTCATTTTGAGCACATAGAATCTATTATAACATTTCAGATGTAAAGTTGCATATATTTGTAAAGATTTTATTGTAATATTTTGAGTTATAAGAGAAACCTTTAATAGGGTAAAAGACTCTAACAAAGTCTATAAATTGTAAAGCCTTTAACTAGGTGCAGCATTTAGAATAAGTGTTGTAAAATTATTTAGCAAGGTAGATCTAATGATCTTGATACTCCTAACAGGGTAAGCTATCAGAAATAGTTGACCATGTAGCTCTAACTAAGCAACCTTTATTATTGCAGTAGTGAAGTTGTGGGTGCCATCCCCACCACAGTTTTTCTCTCTAACCAAGAGTTTTTGCGTAACCAAAATATATGTGTTATGGAGTGAATCATTATATGTGTTATGATTGTTATTTATTTGTTTAGCATTATATTATGTTTCAGCAATATCTAGTTTATGCTTAACAGTAAATTTATTGTTGAAGAAAGGATTTGAAGTACTGATTCACCCCTCCCCTCTTAGTACATTAGCTTTCCATATTGGGCCTAACAGTTGCACCCTGCAATGCATTTTATTTATATGTCACTTTAAATTGTTCTAAAAATAAAAATTCATTTCTTTTTATAAGATTTAGTCACTTATTTGATAACATGTCATAAACAGAATTAAATGCACCTGTGTCTGATAGAGAGGGTACAACATATTGAGCAGTTCGTCAGTGAGGGCCACATCCTCTATAGTGGAAGCATGGAATCTACTCCCGCAACATGTACATGGATGAGATGTCCCACCATCCTTGTCTGCGTCAGTGTCTACACCAGAACATACACCCTAGCAGATGGGGCACATATGTTGAATGGGTTGGCTCGTGCCAAATGATGCATGAGGTGTTGCTGATGAAGGAGGTGCCGCTGAGGAAGGAGGTACTGCTGATGAAGGAGGTGTCACTGATGAAGGAGGTGTTGTAGTTGCTGGTACATCCTCTGCTCTGACCAACTATGTCCCATGCTGAACAATGACATCAGTCAATGATACAGCTTCCTAAAGAGTCTGTAATTCCATAGACTCATTCAAGGATATAGGGATAGTGACATGAACCATGGGCTCAGGAGTTGTACACCTCCTATGTTGTGGATCTACCACCCTATGGGCCTCAAGTCTATCCTACGCAGAGCCTCTCCCTCTCCCCTGAAATTGTCGGATGTCAAAGTAATTCGGCTTCTCGCTGAGGACAAACTCACAATACAACTTTCTCAAAAAATATAGAGGCACCTCCCAATTATTACAAGGTGGTTGGTCAAATACCATATACCACATATCCCAAAAGGCATCTTTCAACCTAGCATGAACACACCAATGTATAGGAAACCGAGTCGTATTTAGTTCTAGGTTGTTACTGGTAACAAGATCGGTGAAAAGAGCACATATGTTAGCTTTAACTATGCCATTTTTCTTCACTTGATCATATGACAACCCATCTGAATAAAAAGTTTGACATCTATCCCTCCATGAACCCCATTTCGTAACCTCCCTAGATACCTCATTTGCACTATTAGCCATTGTTTCTAGTGTTCTGGCAAGGGTTGAGTGGTGCTCAAGCTTAGAGGTCCTCAACCTATTCACCAATATAGAAATTTGGGCACTATTTTGTGTAAGGCGATTGATGAGATCCTCTTGTGTGGCATCTACATGATCTAATGGAGGACGTGGAGGGTTTTGGTGTGGTGGTGGTTGTTGAGGAGCAACATTTTCAGGATTTTGAGGGTTTTCTTGTTGCTCTTGTGCAATCTTAACAGGGTTTTCTTGTGTTGCTTGTGCAGGTTGAGGTCTTTGTTGTCTATTTCATTTTTGGGGATTGCTTGAAGAATCTGACATCAAATTAATAAAAACAAAACTTAAATCAATTAAAAAAACCTAATTTAATTAAAATGCAAAGAAAAATAATCAAACAAATCAAATCTTACCTGTTCGACGAGGTGCCATTGTTGAAAATTGCTTTTGATGATGGGAAAATAAAAAATTGTTGCAAACCTGTGTGAGTTTGATGCTTTTTTTGGCTTCTCCTTGCTGTTGTTCCATAGGTTTTGGCGTTGAAAATGGCCAAAACCCGTGGCCTAAACAAAAGAAATATGTTTCTCAAAACCCGTACGGGTTTTGAGAAACTTTAAATTTTTTTATTTAAAAAAAATGTTCCTCAAAACCCGTACAAGTTTTGAGGAACTTTTGGTTTTTTTAATTTTTTTTTCTCTAGGCTTGGTGTTACCAAGCCTAGCACATTTTTGAAATTTTAGAACCTGTACAGGTTAAGAAAAATTTTGTTTTTTTTGGGCATGTGGCCACTTTTCTGTTCACCATCTTGGTGCACTTACCTGTATATATATGTATACATATATACATATACATATACATATGTGTGTGTGTGTGTATATATATATATGTGTGTGTTTGTGTGTGTGTGTGTGTATACATGTATATATACATGTATATATATGTATACATATATATACATGTATATACATGTATATATGTATATATACATATGTGTATATATGTATATATACATATGTGTATATATGTATGAATATGTATATATATGTATATGTATACACACACACACACATATATATATACATATATATGTGTGTGTGTATGTGTGTGTGTGTCTATATATATTGGAATCAATGAACACTGAGAGGGGGGTGGGGTGAATCAATGTTTTGTAATTGCAAACTTATTAATCTGATTCTGAAACCATTGGATGCACAAGAAAGAAAGTGAAATGCACAAAAACATAAAGCGATTAACCATGCAACCATAACACCAAGATTTTTATGTGGAAACCTAGAAAGGAAATACCACAATGGGATTGAGTACCCATAATATTATTATACTATGGCAAAAACTATGATAATATTACATAAGGGGAATGCACTTGCATTCAAGCTCACTGCCTAGAGCTCATTGCTCAATTACAAATGGGGCTACAACCCAGAGGAAGGATCACTGCCTTACAGGCTATTACAAAATGTTTACAATGATAAATGAACTAAATTATAGCATCTAACTATGCCAAAATACAGTTTTTGTTAGGCTCAGATTGTCTCCTGCAACTGATCTATCATTTTGCTCTGTTATTCTGCTCTGTCACATACTAGAGCAACAAAATCTTCATAAAACTTACAAATTCTCTCACATGGACTTCCTTCTCTCATAACACACATCAAAATGATCAACCAAATTGATCTTATATATCTGCACCAACAAAATGAATCAATAACCATGTCAGCTTCCAAAAATTGCATAACACGATGAAATGTGTATCACCAAGTCGACTCAATCTCACAAATCCAAATGCACACCAAAACAAGATGATAATATGCTTCCCATAAGTCGGCCCAAACACCTCAAACATGGAACTAGTCACCAAAATCATTCTAACAAATCCGTAACACATGTTACACCAAAATAGCTCTGCCCTAACTGAATTATCGAATATCAAAGCTCTAAACTTGCACACAATTCAACACCAGATATCAGGATCATGAGATAATCTATCTCGAACCTTGAATCAACTACCTTGATCAATGCAACCAAAAATTACAATACTAATGTCAAGATGTGTACCATGATCTCATGCTCTACCGATTGCTATTTTCCACCTTCCAGACTTATGCCTTATGAACAAAATAACTATCGGTAAACCAAATCTATGCACATCGGATGTGATCTGCAAACTGAGTTACCATCAATGACAACCCCTAAACATCTATCATACACCAGTCATCACCAAAACAGTGTGTCTTGCCAACAATCTCCCCCTTTGGCATTGATGGCAACTTTGTGAAAAATGAACTATACACTCAAGACTGCAAAGCTTAAAAATTTTCAAACTCACAAAGAATATACAAGCTCCCCCTAAGAATTTACACCATTTTTTATTCTTCTCCCCTCCCCTTTAACAGCAATGGCAAAGAGTTCACCAAAATTGATATACAAAGATATGTATAATTACTCAAAAAAACTTGAAAATGTCTGCAAAAATTGTTCTAAGGGACATTAAATAATTATCCCATGCCTTCTTCAAGCTCTCCAAAATGCTTATCATCCCATTGAAAAGGTAGGTATGCATTTTTTCTCCCTATCTATCTATCAAAATAGGTTTATTCAATGCATCCTAGGCATCCTACATGCTACTCATCAAAGAATTTATTTGCGTAGTAATAAGTCTCCTCACTTTTGACACTACCCAAAACTCTATCATTTTCTTGATTTAAACTCTTGATCTTATTCAATACACTCAAAACTTGGGGTTCAAACTTTCTAGTTGGGGTTGATTGTGGTCCGTATGACTGTGATATGCTCACTAGATGGCCTTCACATTTCCTTATTTTCTTGTTAATGTCTATAGTGAACTTAGCCAAAATCATATATGACTTGTATATGTTACCACCTTTATCAAGTGCATCTTGAATACTTTTTTGTGCAGTAACCAAACTAACTCTATCATCTTCTATCATCTTCAAAAATTATTTCAATTTTATAGAATTGAATTGATTCAAAAATTTAATATTTGTTGCCTTCTCCAAAGACTCAAAATGAAAACCAATAGCATTGAGAAAACTCTTAAGCTTACCAAAGGGATCAGATGTGTCTGATTTGAAATATGGCATGATTTTGTCCAGCATATCTCTTGCCAATGATATTAACTCTTTGTCAGCAGAATGGGACTTAACCAAGTCCTCACTAGCTTTGGCTTGAGTGAGAGTTGCAAATTTTAGTGCTTGAATAGGAGATAATGAGCTTAGATCTATAGGCCCTTGACCAAAATAATTAGAATCAATAACAACTTGTTTCCCTTTATCAGCACTAGTATCTCTTGCCACTATTGCCGGAGCTTGATCTATCTTCTACTCTCCTTTCTCCTTTTCAACATCCTCTGCACTCACATCCTTCTCACCTTTCTCACTATCATCCTTATCCACATTCACTATCTCCTCAACTGCTTTCTCTGACACAACTTCTATAAGTAGAGGTTCATGTACAACTTCACTAGAGATATCAATAGTACCATCAACATTATCAACTATGATCTAATTATTCGACTAACCTACCGGAATGGATTCCTCAGATATTTGATCATTTTTATTGTCAGAAACAATGGTAGGTACTTTCAAAACAAATGTTTTCTAAGATGGTTCTTCCAGATTCACATCAACTCTTTGATCTATCAAAAATTGTTTGTCTCCTTTGTCACCTCATCTATCTTCCCTAGTATAAGCTTATTCACCCTCTTCTTACTTTGGAATCTATCCTTGGCAAGATTGAATAATCTAATAACTTCATCTCTAGAAATGACTGAAGATAGATTTACTAGCACATACTCCTTTATTCTCTCATCTTCTAAACTTGTTGTATGCCTTCTCACATCCAAAATGTCATATAGGCTTTTAGGGATCATAGATGCAAATTCTATTAATGCCTTGCTTTAGACATCCATATATTCAACAACAAATTCTTCAATTGCCCTCTAATCTTTATCATCAAAATTTTCATAATATGTCATCAATTAACTCTTTCAAGGTCAGTGGGGGCACAATTTCAAATGTACCTTCAATTTTATCAGATTTCAGAGTAGCATCTATTTCAAACTTCTACTTCGTGCTTGCTTTGGCCTTTCCAGAAGACTCAATTTTTGCTCTTGACTTCTTTGATTGTTGAACTCCACCAAATTAGGGCTTCTTCACCACTCTAGCATGGGTGGTTGTCTACTTCACCTCTTTCACTACTTCATCATATTTTGTCTCTATATCCTCGGCAGTGGCAGAAACATACACTCTTTGGGATTTCTCCTTTTTCCTCTTCTTCACCCCACCGATTGATGTTGTTGATTGTGATTTGGGTGAAGGAATGGGCTTTTGCACACCAAAAGTAGGTGCACGCTAAGACTGTCTTGGCTTGCTTTGAAGGGGTGGGAACTGGTTTTGACTTCTTCAGCTTCACCATATCCTCTTCCTTCAATATATTTTGTCCTCTATCCCTTTGCATAGCCTCCTTAGATATGCCCATTTGTTCTGCTAGCTCCTCTATATCCTTCCTAACTTTCCTCTTCCTTGTTGGTCTGGTAAACTTATTGTGCAAATCAAGATCTTTTTCCTAGAAAGTACCAAACCTTTCTTCCTTATCATCCATCGATTGACTCAACAAGTTTTGAGCATATGCATCAAGAATGGTGGCATCCACCTCATACCCCATGGGCATGATTCAAAAAGTTCTTGGCTCAATTTCCTCCATGTGACATTGGTCCTTATCAACCATGAAGCAAATGTTTTTCTCATAATTCTTAACAATCTCTTTAGGGATTCCTTTCCCTATTTTTCATTGTTGCTTGAAATGATTTAAAATAGCCCCATAAAGCAGATTTTTGCTCAATAGTATCACCTAAACCTTGCAATTCTTCCTTGATTTGAACAGACATGGGTTTATCATAAGCCCACTAAATCTTTCCAATACCAAGAATTTCATTTAGGAAATATAGTGCTAAGAAAACTATCAAGGAACAAAATTTGAAAACATGCTTCTTGTCTTGCTTAATCTTCTTCAGATTTCTTAACAACTCACTGAGAAGAACTGCACAAAGATCATGCCTTTTGCCTTTCTTTAGCATCTCATAGGCTACAAATATGGCAATGTCGGATATAGAGTTTTTCCTTTTGAATTGATACACCTTATATCTACTCACCATTGAGGAAAATTTAACATCATGCTCAATGATATCACTAATAGCTATCGATCAACTATCATGCTGAGATCTGGTAACCTTTGTTACCATTGTATTCTAAACTTTCCTTAATCTGAGGATCTCACCAATTGCATTTAAACATGTAACTGCTTCAATGGCTTGCTTGTTGATCTCATGAGGTTGGTCAAACCACATGAACTCATCATGAATTCAACTTAGAACGTATCAGACCCATTCGGGTTCATCGAACACTAGGAAATGAGTGAATTGGATGAAACCCTCACTAACTCATTTGGGTGCATTTTCCAACAAAAAATTCCAACGAACTATGGTATTTTTTTTGTTTTGTCTAATATTATGAGGTTAACTATGTCAATTTGTTATTTTTTAAAAAAACTTTTCCGATATTTATTGGAATTCCGATGGTTATTAATTTTGTCAGAGTTACAACGAGCGGTCGTCAGAATTTCAATGAAAACCAGAAAAGTAAAAAAACAAAAACAAAAACCTTAGGGTTAGTCAGGTAAAAAATATAAAAAATTGCACGGACATTGTTTTTCGTACTTGCAACAACATTTTGCTAGGTTTGTGAAGGTTATAGAATGAATTTTTAATAGCCTGATTTTGTTGCCTGTGAAGAAAAATCATGTCAGATAATATTAGTCAAGAACGAAATAAGGAGACAAATACTAGATTGTGGTCTAGCTTGAAAAGAAAAGGTGATGGGAAATGTTATTGTCCTTGCAAAAATTGCAAGGGCTTAAAGATGAGAAGAATTTTAATCACAACAACTTAGAAAAATTGTAGGTAGCATGGTCACATTGAAGGGGGACATGATTATCATCCATTGGTAAGTTGTTCATTATATGTGTATATATTGATTGCATTTGTAAATGTTTATATCATTTTAACAATTTATACACATAAAAAATTATTATAAGTTGATAATGAGATCACGATCATGGTTTATTTGTGTTGATCATTATTATATAGGTGGGGCTCCCTAGGGAACATGATATGGACTACCACGACGCAAAGAATATGGTTTTCAAAATGGAGGAACATGGAGGTGTGAATATCGAAGATGAAGATAATGATCCTATGGAAGAATATGATCATGTGCTATAAAACATAGTTGAAGATGATGGTACAAATACATTTATCCATGACACATTTAGTATTGGCGCTACTGATCATGATGATCAAGATTACTTTGATGTTGTTCATGATTTACCTACAATGGGTATGTGCAGGATCATGGTGTGCCAAAACAGGCCCTTAAGTGGCAATGAAATTTCAAAAATTCACAGTTATGCAACTTGACATGAAAATTTGAATAAGTTGTGAACATTATTTTTAAAATATGTAAGAAGAGAATATATAGAAAATTGAATGTAGTTTCTAAGCTACTAGCTGTACTAAAATTTCAGGAAAAAAATAAGAAGTAGACGTATGTCTGACCACCCTAATCACAATCAAATCATAATATTTTTTTATAATATTTATAATATAAGTATTAGACTCATGTCTGTGTGTGATACATTTTTTTTAAAATTTTTTTATAAAGTAAATAATTATTTATGAATTTTTTACTACAACTTTTCAGAAATTCAGAAACTCCTACGTCTGACCACCTTAACTTGGTCAAAACCTTATGAATTTTTTTATTTATTTTTTCCCCATAGTAGACAAAGCATAGGATGTGACGCATGTTTTGGATTCAAAAAATGTTATACCGTTTGAAAGTTATGAGTGTTTTTCAATCAATATATCAATCAGGACTATTGTCAGAATTCAATTAGAAAATAAATAATTATTATTTATTAAAGTCAAAATAAGACAAGCCTTATATTGTTGGAAAGTTGGGAATGTCTTTAAAAAACCCTTTTCATTTTATCAATTTTGGCTACAAAAAAAGTTGTCACCCACCAGTGTAAAGTCTGAAAAATCAAGGAATACTAAAAAACACATTTTTTCAGTTGACTTTCTAGGCTTGTCACTTCCAAGCCAACTACCAAAGCATTCCCGAGCTGAAATTTGAAATTTGAAAATTTGACTACAAAAATCGGATATCCGATTTTAATATATAAATTTGTGGTCCCCAAAAATTTTCCCGTTGCCTCATTTTATTTACTGAACTGCCACATTAATGGCAATGGCAGAAATCCAATATCCAATAAAATCTGATATCAGATTTTATTAGTCATATTTTAGAGAGAAAGAAGGAGAGGGAGAGAGAGAGAGAGAGAGAGAGAGAGAGAGAGAGAGAGAGAGAGAGAGAGAGAGAGAGAGAGAGAGAGAGAGAGAGAGAGAGGAGGAGGAGGAGAGGGAGAGAGAGAGAGAGGGAGAGAGGGAGAGAGGGAGAGAGGGAGAGAGACACAAATTGTGTCATTATGGGTCATATGTTGTCCTAAGAGGTCGTAAGACACAATATGACCCCTTAGGACACAATATCTGATTTTAATCAGTAAATTCTCTAACTATATTTGTTTATTAATATATTAATATATTAATATATTAATATATTAATTTATAAATAAATTAGTATATGATATTAGGGAGAGGGAGAGGGAGAGGGGGGAGTGTGGGGAGAGAGAGAGAGAGGGAGGGAGGGGGGAGGGATAGAGAGATGGGGAGGGGGAAGGGAGAGATGGGTAGGGGGAGGGAGGGAGAGGGAGGGAGAGAGAGAGAGAGAGAGAGAGAGAGAGAGAGATGGAGAGAGTTGGAGAGAATAGGGGAGAGGGATAGAGAGAGATTAAGGGAGAGAGAGAGAGAGGGGGGAAGGGAGAGAGAGATGGAGAGAGAGGGAGGGAGGGAGGGGAGGGAAGGTAGAGAGAGATAAAGAGATTAGCAGAGAGAGAGAGAGATTAGTGGAGAGAGAGAGAGAGAGATTATGGGAGAGGGGGAGAGAGAGAGATTAAGACTTCATAGGACATCATCAACCCTTATGACATTAAGACATCATGAACCCTTATGAGATTAGGGGAGAGAGAGAGAGAGATTAAGAAATCATAAACCCTTATGACCTCTTAGGACACCATATGACCCCTAATGACACCATATTGGGTCTCTTTGGGTCATATTGTGTCCTAAGGGGTCATATTGTGTCCTAAGGGGTCCTATGGTGTCCCAAGACACCATATGACCCCTATGGACACCATATGACCCCTAACGACACCATAGGACCTCTTAAGACACCAAATCATGTCATTAGGGGTCATATTGTGTCTTACGACCCCTTAGGACACAATATGACCCCCAATGACACAATTTGGTGTCTTAAGGGGTCCTATGGTGTCCCAAGACACCATATGACCCCTATGGATACCATAGGACCCCTAACGACACCATAGGACCCCTTAAGACACCAAATCATATTGTTAGGGGTCATATTGTGTCTTACGACCCCTTAGGACACAATATGACCCCTAACGACATGATTTGGTGTCTTAAGGGGTCCAATGGTGTCGTTAGGGGTCATATGGTGTCCATAGGGGTCATATGGTGTCTTCGGACACCATACCTTAAGACACCAAATTGTGTTGTTAGGGGTCATATTGTATGTTGTTAGGGGTCATATTGTGTCCTAAGGGGTCGTAGGACACAATATGACCCCTAACGACATAATTTGGTGTCTTAAGGTATGGTGTCCAAAGACACCATATGACCCCTATGGACACCATATGACCCCTAACGACACCACTGGACCCCTTATGACACCAAATCATGTCGTTAGGGGTCATATTGTGTCCTACACACCAAATCATGTCGTAGGACACAATATGACCTCTAACAACATGATTTGGTGTCTTAAGGGGTCCTATGGTGTCGTTAGGGGTCATATGGTGTCTTTGGACACCATAGGACCCCTTAGGACACAATATGACCCAAAGCAACCCAATATGGTGTCATTAGGGGTCATATGGTGTCCTAAGAGGTCATAAGGGTTCATGGGACACCATATGACCCCTAATGACATGATTTGGTGTCTTAAGGGGTCCTATGGTGTCCCAAGACACCATAGGACCCCTAACGACACCATAGGACCCCTTAAGACACCAAATCATGTCGTCAGGGGTTATATGGTCTCTCTCTCTCTCTCTCAACCTCTCCTCCTCTCTCTCTCTCTCTTTCTCCCTCTCTCCCTATCCTCCTCTCTCTCCCTCTCTCTCTCTCTCTCTCTCTCTCTCTCTCTCTCTCTCTCTCTCTTCTCCCTCTCTCCCTCTTCTTCTCTCTCTCTCTCTAAAATATGACTAAAAAAATCTGATATCTAATTTAGTCAGATATCGGATTTCTGCCATGTGACAGTTTACTAAATAAATGGCAGCAACGAGAAAATTTTTGTACTAAAATCGAATATCTGATTTTAGTATGAAAAACCAGGAAAAAAAGGGTTTGTGGGCCATTTTGTAGATTCCAACGGCCCACAGTCTACATATTCTATTTTTTGTCGAGGATCATAGGTTTTCAGATAGCTAGAGACAAATTTGTGGTTTTGGGAGATTCTTCAAGTGAAAATTTACATTGTCAATCATGAAGGAGCATATGTGTGGAGGGAAATGGGCAGTAGTAGTCATCGGAAGTCTAAACACAAAAGAAAACTTTCAAATGACCAAATTGAAGTGTATAGAGAAAGAGATAGAGAATGTCATAGGAGGAGAAGACAAGGTATGTTAAATACGAAATTGAATTTGAAAATGTGTCACAAGTTATTGAAAATGAAAATGTAGATTTTGAAAGTGAAAATATTGAAAATTTTGAAAATGTTGAAAGTGATAATGAAAATGATCAACATGTGGAAAATTTTGACATAGGAGGTGAAAATGTGGAAAAATTTAACATTGAAAGTGGAATTACTCAACCAAGTGAACCATATGTAACACTTAATTACTTTAGAAATGAAGACCCTCTCATGGATGAAAGACAAATTCCAAATCCAAGACCTTCAAGAACCCCAAACTGGTTATTTGAAATCGATGAGAACATTATTGCAAATCTTGAAGGCAAGAGGTCAACAAGAACCATTCGGTTGTGGGCTACACAACTTTTCAACCAAAATTTTAGCAATAAGACATTGACCAAGCAATGCCAACTCTTTGTTCAATTACTAAATATGATAAAAATGAGACCATTGCTAAACAAATTGAAGATTCGTATGAAAAAGAAGATGGAGAGAAATTCTATTATTGCAAAAAATCTATTTGACGCTCTCAATTCTATTGGAAAGAATACCAAAGAAAGAGATAAAAGAGCCTCTCGAAGAGTGATTACAACATCCTTAGTAAGCCATCAATTGAGGAAGGCTTGTCAAATGAGACAAACTTGTGATGATTTTAACATAAACCATAAAAATTTGGATAGAGCACTTGCATGAAGACAAAGACTTGACAATCCACTTCAACAAGATACATGGTGATAGTTCTGATACTTAATGTAAAGTTCAGATGCCAATATCTAACAAGATGAGAGGGGGGGTGAATCATACAAACTTAATCTTCCATAAAAACAATAGATTCAACCTCGGTAACTTATACTTCAGCAATATAACCAAAACTGCTAAACATGCAAACTCATAAGCATATAATCATCATAACACTCATAACACCAGATTTAATGTGGAAACCTAAATAGGGAAAAACCACAGTGGGATTTTGGACCCACTAAGAAATATACTCTTCTAGAGTATGCTAGGTTAAAAGCAAATCCTATTAAAGATTACAAACATATTGCTAGATGTGACCCGGTTAAGGGATTTCCCTCAGATCTATTAGGATCTTCACTTTGTTAGAAGTGACCTTGTCAAAGGATTTTAAACACTCATTTAGAATGTTACCTTGCTAGAGGGTTTACATATAAGACTATTAAGTCCACTCGGTTAAGAGATTTTCTGTCACTTACAAAATAATAGTAATAAAAAACTATCTGCAACTTCACATCTAAAAATACTAAAGCAGATTCTTATCTGCTCAAAACAATCTAGTCATAGGACTTATTTGTCCCTCTGGTGGGCTCTCTACTCTATTATTCAAACAGGTCTTCAAGCTTCTATGCTCGGTGATCACTATGTAGCATCCCTATGCATACACTTGCCCGCATACATTATTTATCAACAATTCCTTATTTATAAACAATTGCTAACCGCTTAATCTCCTTGATCACATTTCCCATGATCAATCTTAGCCATCAAATCTTCAAACTTGACTAGGTTCAATGTATCCTTTCGATCTGAAAATGTTTTACCTTGCCTCAGGACTTGCAGTCCTTTCTTGGAACTTTCACAAGGTTATTGTGATTCAATCTATGCTGTAGATCTTCCTGCCGATTTTCCTGTGCCATAGATCCTTAAAAAACTTCATGCACGACATACCAATCATTTATACATCTCCAGCTAATCATTGTCCTTCATTAAATAATGTTTTTATCCATCCAATGCGCACTATCATAACTCGGTTGCAACCCGATAAATACTAAACTTTACTTGGTAGACATTTCACCTTCATTAACCGATATTGATAACCTTAGGGTTTATCGAGTAGGTTCCTTAGGGTTTACCGACTAGGTTCTTTGCTTAGTGACATAGTATAGTATTAACCTTACAATCAACAACATATGTAGGACATCAAAACAATCTAAACATCATGATCTCATCATTGTCTAACTCGGTAATAGTTGCCCATTGAATAACTTATTCCTTCCTTTATTCATCACATTCTTTCTGTGTCTTTTACTGACATCTTAATTCTCTTCAAATCAATCTTCTCAAGATATGGCAACATCATACTAAATCAGATAATCAATCTCTTGACATCAATGACAAAATAATGTTATAAATATAGTTATCATCCTTCTTCAGTTATATCAATAATCTTCAACAACCTTCTCAATATCCTTCATGAATATCAACAATCTCCTGATATTGAAATACCAATAATCTTTCTTACTATAATGCCAACAATCTCCCCCTTTGGCATTGATGGCAAAACCAACAATTAAATGGTAATACCAATAAGATATTCAAATTGATTCAGATTCAGATTGCTATTAGACTTCTCCTGTTATCCTTGATCTGTTAAAATCTTTTGAAGTCTTCTCCCTTTTTCATTAGGCTTCTAAGTTGTTGACTTGCATTTAGTCTTCTCCATTTTGCAATCTACTCCCCCTGTCATTAGTATTTTGTTATTCATCATTTAGGGCTTTCATTCAGTCAACCATTTAGCCTTCCAACCATTTATTCTTCTCCTCCTTTGACAACAATGCCAAAAAGTAAAAGCACTAAATCATGATTTCTTCCTCTGTGAAGTGATTTGCCTTGTTGTGTAACATCTCAGTCTCGGTCAGATCAACTTATCTCTATTCACTTTTTCTTGCACACCTTTAGGTGACCTCCTAAAGTGCATAAATCAACATCAATCCACACATAATATTCTGTAGATTCATTGAATTGATGTTTTCACTGAACTGGGTCAGTGAGTAGAAGATAGGGGTAGGACCCCTAACTTGCTTCTGAGATACTCAAAAGTGTCCCTTGGCAATGGCTTTGTGAAGATATCTGCTAATTGCTCCTTTGAACTAATATATTCTAGCACAACTTTCTTCTCCTGAACTTCTTCTCTAAGATAATGATACTTTATAGATGTATGCTTTGTCTTAGAGTGCATTACTGGATTCTTTGAAATGTTAATGGCACTAGTATTATCACATAATATAGTTACTAACTCGGTAACTTTCTCATTTATACCTTCCAACAGTTGTTTGATCCATGCTATATTGGTACAATTCAATGTTGCAGCAACATATTCAGCTTCTGCTCTAGACTAAGAAATACATCCTTGTTTCTTGCTAAGCCAACTTACTAGTCTTTCTCCCAAAAAGAAATCTCCACCACTTGTGCTTTTCCTATCATCAATGTTGCCTGCCCAATCAGCATCAGTATAAACTTTTAAATCAAAATTATTCCTCTTTTCATATACTAAGCCATAATCTTCAGTGCTTCTCAGGTATCTGAAAATTCTCTTGATTGTTGTCATATGTTTTTCCTTGGGATCTATAGAGAATCTTGCTACAATACCTATTGCATGTGCTATATCCAGTCTACTATGCACAACATATTGTAATTTCTAATCATAGATCGGTAAAGTGTCTCATCAACAGATGCAGATTCATCATTCTTTGATAATTTACAGTTAGTAGTCATAGGAGTACTTACTAGTTTAGAATCCTCCATTCCAAATTTCTTCAAGATTTCCTTTATGTACTTGGATTGAGTAATGAAAATCTCATCTTTCATTTGTAGTATCTGTAAACCTATAAAATATTGTATCTCACCGATTAGTGACATCTCAAATTCTTTGCACATTTCATTCCCAAAGTTCTTGCATAAGGGGTCATTACCACAAAATATAATGTCATCAACAAATATGGCTGAGATCAGTATTCCATTGTCATCATCTTTCTTCATGTACATGTTGTTGTTTTCACTTGTTCTTATAAAACCAATCTTAATTAAGTAAGAGTACAGTCTTTCATACCATGCTCTGTGTGCTTGTTTCGGACCATATAAAGCTTTGTTCAGTTTGCATACCTAATCTTTACTCCTGTCTTCAACAAATCCTTCAGGTTGTTCAATGTAAACTTCTTCTTCCAGTTTACCATTCAAAAATGCAAATTTAACATCCATTTGATATACCTTGAAATTTTTGAAAGCAGCATATGCCAACAATGTTCTTACTCCCTCAAGTCTAGCCACAGGTGCAAAAGTTTCGCCATAATATATTCCTTCTTCTTGAGAATAACCTTTGCAAACTAGTCTTGCTTTGTTGCGAATGACTTCACCTTTCTCATTTAGCTTGTTTCTGAAAATCCACTTAGTATCGATTACATTTTTGTCCTTCGATCTTGGGATCAGTGTCCATGTGTCATTCTTCTTGATTTGATCAATCTCTTCTGTCATAGCATTTACCCAATCTTCATTGTTAAATGCCTCTTTCACTATTCTCAGTTCAAATTCAGATATCAAACATGTGTTCTATCTCAGTTTGTTCCTTTTCATCACTGGATCATCCTTATCTCCTATAATTTCACTTGATGCATGATGTCTTTTGACATACTTGGCTAATATAGGCTTGGTAGGTTCTATATGATCTTCTTCATCACTCGGTAACTGGACATTATCTTCATTTTCTTCAGCAGCTTTCTCGGTAGGACTCCTCGGTTGAACATAAACAAATTCTTCATAATCTTTTGGTTCTTTGGAATTTCCTTCATCATTTCTTTCTACAAATTCATCAATTTTCACATTTGCACTTTCCACTATTTTGTTAGATGATTTGATTAGACATTTAAATGCTTTACTTCTAGAAGAATAAGTAAGAAATGTTCCTTCTTCACTTTTCTAATCAAACTTTCCATTTCTGTCATCTTTGTGAATATAGCATCTACTTCCAAAGATTTTGAAATAAATTACATTAGGTTTCTTGTCATACCAGATCTCATATGGTGTCTTCATAGTTCCTTTCTTCAATTGAACTTGGTTTAGGGTGTAAACTGCAGTGCTGATTACTTCTCTCCAAAATGTTTGAGGTACCCTCTTTTCTATCATCAAGGTTCTGGCATAATCCACAATTGATCTGTTTCTTCTTTCAGCTATCCCATTTTGCTGAGGTGTTCTTGGTGCAGATACTTGCCTCTTTATACCATGATCATTGCAGTATAAGTTAAATTCATTAGAAGTGAATTCTCCTCCTCTATCAGATCTAAGACATTTCAGCTGTCTTCCTGTTTCATTTTCAACTCTTGCCTTGTACCATTTGAACATTTGAAAAGCTTCTGATTTTTCTTTTAAAAACATAAATGACATCATCCTTGAGTAATCATCCACAAATAATATGAAATGTTTATCACCTTAATAACTTTGAACTTTCATAGGACCACAAAGATCAGTATGTACTAGATCTAAAATTCCTTTAGAAGTGTAGGACTTACTTGTAAAGCTTGATCTTGTCATCTTACCCATCTGGCATTCTCTGGTTTTTCAAGACTCAGTAGACCTCTTACTCGATGCTTCTTACTTATTTTGATCAGATTATCAAAATTTACATGACAAAACCTTTTATGCCATAACCTGGTATCATCTATCTTTGCATAAAGACACGTGTTCCTAGTTGAGTCAAGATGAAATGTATTACCTTTTGTTTGTGTCCCGGTAGCAGCTAACTTTCCATGCTTGTCCTAAACTTTGACAATTCCTTTCTGAAATTCTATTCGGTATCTTGTATTGTTTAGCTGTGCTACACTCAACAAATTGTATTTCAATCCTTCAACCTAGTATACATCATCATATTTAGCATTGTCAAGAAGTGTTATAGATCCTTTACCTTTCACCAGACATGGTGCATCATTACCAAATCTTACATAGCCTCCATCATAGTCTTCTAATCTAACAAACTTGTGTTTATCACTTGTCATATGATGTGAGAATCCACTATCTATGATCCAAGAATCATTATTATTTATGTGAGCTATTAGGGATTCTTCTTCATACCTTTCTTCATCAGATCCATCCTTAATAGCCACATAAACAACTTCCTCAGTATCAATTTCATCAGATTTGTCATCATTGGATTCCTCATCTGCTACTAGACGTGTCTTTCTATCTCTTCTTCTGAAGTCTCGGTGTCCTTTGTATTGGTTGTCTTTCTGCCTGTTATCTCAGTATTCTCTCTTTTCACTAGATTCTTTGTTAGGGAAGTTAGAAGCCATATGTCCTATCTTATCACAATTGAAACATTTTAAAGGTAGCTTCCCTTTATACTTACCTTTTCCTCTCGATAATCTTCTAGCTAATAATGCTTCAAACTCTTCTTGCTTCTTGATTTCCTCATACAATTTGTGCACTTCTTCCATGTTCTTATGAAATCTTTCACTTGCTCCACTGTGATTCTCTTCAGAGTACTTACTCATTCTATCATTGTAATTATCAGATTCACTAATATGAAAAGAACTGAATGTAGATTCAACTTTATTTACCGAAGACCCACTGTTATCAAAATTACTTAACTCAAATGCATGTAGCTTACCAATAGTAGCATCCAAAGAAACTGGCATGTTAGGTATAGACCTCAATTCATTGATTGCAGAGACTCGAATAGCATAGGCTAGTAGAAGGGTTCTCAACAACTTACATGTTATATCCTTTTCTTCAATAGTTCCACCTGCTCCTTTAATTTGATTGACAATCTCCTTTAGTCTTGTACTGTATTTGGTTACGTTTTCACCTTCATTCATTCTCATGGATTCAAGTTGTCCTCTTAGACTATCTACTTTTTCCCTTTGAACATGGTCATCACCTCCATACACAGATATGAGCTTAGTCCACATTGCTTTTGCATCATTACAGCCTTCTAGATCATTAAACTCTGAGTCAGTCAATACTGATGTTATTTCAATCATAGCTTGAATATGTTCTTTCTTTGCCTTTATCTCTTCCAAGGTCATAGGGTTGGTGCTTGGTGCAATATAATCATTCTCCAGATAATATGTTGCATATTCTCCAATTCCTGATAAATGCAACTTCATTCTTTTCTACCATGTGGAGAAACTTGACTTGTTCAGCTTTGGTGCATTCCTTTTGTACATCTTCGGATCTTTGCCTCAAGTACCTTTAAACTTTTTCTTCTGAAGTCCAAAGCTCTGATACCAATTGATAGTTCTGATACTTAATGTAAAGTTCAGACACCAATAGCTAACAAGATGAGAAGGGGGGGGGGTGAATCATACAAACTTAATCTTCCATAGAAACAACATATTCAACCTCGGTAACTTATACTTCAGTAATATAACCAAAACTGCTAAATATGCAAACTCATAAGCATATAATCATCATAACACTCATAACACCAAATTTAACGTGGAAACCCAAATAGGGAAAAACCACAGTGGGATTTCGGACCCACTAAGAAATATACTCTTCTAGAGTATGCTTGGTTAAAAGCAAATCCTGTTAAAGATTACAAACACATTGCTAGATGTGACTTGGCTAAGGGATTTCCCTCAGATCTGTTAGGATCTTCACTTTGTTAGAAGTGACCTTGTCAAAGGATTTCAAACACTCATTTAGAATGTTACCTTTCTAGAGGGTTTACATATAAGACTGTTAAGTCCACTTGGTTAAGAGATTTTCTGTCACTTACAAAATAATAGTAATAAAAATCTATCTGCAACTTCACATCTAAAAATGCTAAAGCAAATTCTTATTTGCCCAAAACAATCTAGTCATAGGACTTATTTGTCCCTCTGTTGGGCTCTCTACTCTATTATTCAAATAGGTCTTCAAGCTTCTGTGCTCGGTAATCACTATGTAGCATCCCTGTGCATACACTTTCCCGCATACATTGTTTATCAACAATTACTTATTTATAAACAATTACTAACCGCTTATTCTCCTTGATCACATTTCCCATGATCAATCTTAGCCATCAGATCTTCAAACTTGACTAGGTTCAATGTATCCTTTCAATCTGAAAATGTTTTACCTTGCTTTGAGACTTGCAGTCCTTTCTTGGAACTTTCACAAGGTTATTGCAGTTCAATCTGCACTGTAGATCTTCTTGCCAATTTTCCTTTGCCATAGATCCTTAACAAACTTCATGCACGGCATACCAATCATTTATACATCTCCAACTAATCATTGTCCTTCATTAAATAATGCTTTTATCCATCCAATACGCACTATCATAACTCGGTTGCAACCCGGTAAATACTAAACTTTATTCGGTAGACATTTCGCCTTCATTAACCGATATCGATAACCTTACAGTTTACCGACTAGGTTCCTTAGGGTTTACCGACTAGGTTCTTTGCTCAGTGACATAGTATAGTATTAACCTTACAATCAACAACATATGTAGGACATCAAAACAATCTAAACATCATTATCTCATCATTGTCTAACTCCATAATAGTTGCCCATTGAATAAATTATTCCTTCCTTTATTCATCACATTCTTTCTATGTCTTTTACTGACATCTTAATTCTCTTCAAATTAATCTTCTCAAGATATAGCAACATCATACTGAATCAAATAATCAATCTCTTGACATCAATGACAAAATAATGTTATAAATATAGTTATCATCCTTCTTCAGTTATATCAATAATCTTCAACAACCTTCTCAATATCCTTCATGAATATCAACAATCTCCTGATATTGAAATGCCAACAATCTTTCTTACTATAATGGCAACACATGGGCATTTGGTGCGAGGCTTCCATGTGTTGATATAAAGTTGACTGCCAATGTGAAGGAAGAGATTCAACAATTTTGGCACTCTAATTCTA
The DNA here is from genome assembly GCF_030272615.1 of Cryptomeria japonica. Lineage (NCBI taxonomy): Eukaryota > Viridiplantae > Streptophyta > Pinopsida > Cupressales > Cupressaceae > Cryptomeria > Cryptomeria japonica. The sequence goes on from NC_081415.1 coordinate 522,505,726, forward strand.
GAGTGTCACCCAATGTAAAGGATGTTTTGAGATTAAGAATCGGCAACTGAGACCACACACCACATCCCAAACATTTCTTGGAATCAAGCCAAACAATGTTGAAGTGTTGGATCAAGTGGGGGGGGGAAATAGGAGCATGCGTAGGGTAATAATGCCTAACTAGACATGTCAGAGCCGACAGTTTGTCATCGTGACGAGCAGAACGAGAAATCGTCCACGCGACAACATTCGATTGAGTGAGACTGACGAATTTTTTGCCACCCGAAAAATTGTTGCCCTAATAAAACCGTAGGGAAACATGAAAAACCAAGATAGGATTTTTTAGGGACCCCTCTCATGGCCCTGTAGGTTCAAACGGATCATTCGTAGATGCCACGGATTCTGAGTTAGGGCTTGTCAACATTTGACAATTTTGAGCACTTAGGGCACTCAAAGGACGACGCCGATAGGGTATGACCCCTGAGCGTTGGATTGAGTGGGGGGAAAAAATAGGAGCATGCGTAGGGTAATAATGCCTAACTAGACATGCTGGAGCCGATGGTTCATCATTGCAATGAGCAAAACGAGAAATCGGCCACACGACAACATTCCATTGAGTGAGACTGACGATTTTTTCGCTAACCGAAAAATTGCTGCCCTAATAAAACCGTACGAAAACTTGAAAAACTGAGATAGGATTTTGTATGGACCCCTCTCATGGCCCCATAATTTCAAACAAATCATTCATAGGTGCCACGGATTCCAAGTTAGGGCCCATCAAATTTTGACAATTTTGAGCACTTAGGGCGCTCAAGGGATGACGTCGGTAGGGTATGACCCCGAGTGTTGGATCGAGTGGGGGGGGGGGAAATAGGAGCATGCATAGGGTAATAAAGCCTAACTATACATGTCAGAGCCGATGGTTCGTCATCGCGACAAGCAGAACGAGAAATCGGCCATGCAACAATATTCAATTGAGTGAGACTAATGATTTTTTTGCCAACCAAAAAATTGCTGCCCTAATAAAAACATAGGGCAACTTGAAAAACTGAGCTAGGATTTTGTAGGGACCCCTCTCTTGGCCCCGTAGGTTCAAATGGATCATTTGCAGGTGCCACAGATTCTGAGTTAGGGCCCATCAACATTTGACAATTTTGAGCACTTAGGGCACTCAAGGGACGACGTCGGTAGGGTATGACCCCAAGTGTTGGATCGAGTGGGGGGGGGGAATAGAAGCATGTGTAGGGTAATAATGCCTTACTGGACATATCGGAGCTGACGGTTCGTCATCGCGACGAGCAGAATGAGAAATCAGCCATGCGACAACATTCGATTGAGTGAGACTGACGATTTTTTTGCCAACCGAAAAATTGCTGCCCTAATAAGCGTTCGACTGAGGTTGGGGGTGAAATAGGACCATGCATAGGGTAATAATGAATTGTATCAAGTATTGTTCATTAAATGAATTGTATTGTATTGTTTGTTAAATGAATTATATTGTTCATTATAAAAACAACACTTACGATGAAATGAAATGAATTGTATTGTTCATTAAATAGCCATTATTAACCATTGTTAATTATTGGAATGAGGATTAAATATTTCCATGATAACACCACGCACAAATGAGCAACAATTTATATGATCGAATATCAACTTTTGTATATATAAAAATGTCAAATGATTACAAATATATGTCCATACACAAATATGGCATAAACGCCAACTGAAACAAAATGTATGTCTAAATACGTGAATGTATGTCCATATACAAAATATACATGCCAAATAGACATGTAAGCATCCCAAAAGTATCTATAACATCCTAAGTTGTTGATGGATCATCAAAATCGATCCTCTTCACCGCATTGCTCAGCTCTGAAGGATCTTGCACAAGAAAAACAAACCACGATTAATATTAGTTATATTATATAATTCACATTCGAAAAGTTAACATAAAAATTAACTATAATTGAACTATTCATGTTTACTTCATCTCCACGTTTTCTCTTCACCTTTGCAGGACTCTTGATGTATGTCTTCGGTAGAGGGGTATGTTTTGAATATTTTCATACACAACCTACATATGTTCAGAAACATGACATTGATACAAGTTAGCATATAATTGTCACTGATAATAACAAATTATATCTACTAATCAAAAAATAAAGTAAACACACATCTACTCGATGCATCTCTTCTTCTTCTTCAGGTATACTAGGTGTAGTCATCAAGGATGTGAAGCCAAGAATTCTCTATATATATACACAACAAGTATATGAAACTATCAATCTATGTCTAGACATGTATAATCACTATAAGTTATTTAAACTATTCATTCAATCATATTTGCATTCAATTACCTTTCCCTTGTCTCCAACTGCACTACCAGATCCTAAATCACACTGCCCCGCACTCGTGCTGCTTGTGCCCTACAAGAGTAAAATAAGATATACATGAAAGTTACTACATAATCTAATTAATACCAATATAAATGATGAGCATGTATGTACAATAAAATACAAACGACTAGGTGCAATAATATATGTGCCATCAAGCTATCAAGGCCAAATGAAATGGCCGACAAGGTGCCCTCCTGAATCTGTCTCAACGCATCCTTGGTCATCAATTGTTAAATAGACCATGTAAATAAAAATTAGTACTTAATATTATCTAATTTATAAATATTTAATTAAAATATAACATGAACTGTGAAAATAAAAATCTTACCACTACATCATCAATGTATGATGATGGTGCCTCCTCGCCTCTAGCATGTGAGGACTCCCCAGGGTATCCTCCAGTCTATGTATTAACATCTGGTGCATCATGCATCTCATGCACCTCATTATATACACTGTCTACAAGAGATTGAAAGGGTTGTCCAACTGGACCCAAGCATACGTGCCCACACATGACACAACTATGGGGCACGCATATGTGTGGAGCAGAGGATGACGTGTCAATGGCACCGAATGCACCACTACCATCAAGAGTAGCCTGAGCTACTGACGTAGCCCGAGAAACCAAAAGGCTACTCAAAGAGTGAATAGTCGATATGGTCTGTGAAGCTGCCTCACAAATGATATCAGGATGCTGCACTTCAGGTGGGGGATCAACAGGAGGAGGGGGGACATATGGGCCCTGGACTACTCTGAATTCCCCAAGTCTATTTTGGGGCATACCTAAACCTACACCCTGGAAAGGTAGGATGTCAAAGTAGTTCACATGTACAATTTTTTTATGAAATAGAAGGGGATATCAAGATTGTTGTTGGGTTGTTTGTCGAAAACCATCCACCAACGATCCCAAAAAAATTTCACAAACCCATCATTTGTGCACCATTTAATAGAAAGTTTTATTTTTTGGGGATCTACGGACTGACCAGTATGGGGATTGACAAACAATGAGGCGATTTCGGCTTTGGATATCTTGAGATCCTTGATATCCTTATACAACAAGCCATCTACATATTTTTCCCTCATAGAATCTCACCACAAAAGGGTGGCATCGTGCTCCTCAGTCATGGTTTCCATACTTTTTATGATCGACGTGAGAGGATCAAACATTGGGTTTAGACGAGGGATCCTACGATATACTTCTGCAATCCCCCTCAATTCATTCAAATTTTGTGCAATCAAATCCTAAATTGAGGGGGGGTTTGGCAAATGAGGGTTTGGTTGTTGCAATTGTGGTTGGTTAAGGTTTTTATTGTTATCCCCCATTTTTAACCTAATTGAATGTAACAATTAAATTTAGTTAACAAATTTAAACAATTAGGTATTTGATTTAAAAAAACCTAGTTTTCATGAAAACCCCATATTTTCAATGAAAAATCAAATAAACATTAACAAAAAATACAAAAAATGAATGAAAATGATTGAAAACGATAAAATTCTTACCTCTCAATCTATTTTTTAGCAATTTTTTGCCAAAACACCAGATATCGAATTTTGATGAAATCGCGCAGCTCTTGAGTTAAAAATGACTCACGGGCTATTACTGTCAAAATATAAAAGTCTCAGAAAATCAGATATCCAATTTTTATACTTAAATTATTTTTAAATAATATATTATATAATACGTATTATATAATATATTATTATATTATATAATACGTATTGTATTATATTATATTATATATAATATAATATAATATAATATTATATCATATATAATATAATATAATATTGTATTATATAATATATTATTATATTATATAATATATATAATGTAATATTATATTATATAATATATTATTATATAATATAATATATTATTATATTATATAATATATATAATGTAATATTATATTATATAATATATTATTACATTATATATTATATAATATAATAATATGTTATATTTTATATAATATGTAACATATAATATATTTTTTAAATTAAAATTACAAATAAAAATCGGATATCCGATTTGCATAAGTAATTACCAGGCCAAGGTGTACTGACACCCAAGCCAAGCAAAAAGTCAACATGGATTTTCACGTTTTTAGGCGAGTGAGGAAGGCTATTTTTTTCACATCGCCACTTTTTGGCCCCCCTTGATCCTGCACTAACCCGTGTACTTGAGAAGGCATACGAGCCCTTTTATGAAGGGTCCCAAAATACTCTTCTCTCAGTTGTATTGTTGTTGGTGAACTTTAAGGTTATGAATGGTTTATCGAACATAACAATCTCACGTATGCTAAGGTAAGGTTATGAATGGTTTATCGAACATAACAATCTCATGTATGCTAAGGTATGTCATATATGTCTTCTTCTTTTTTATCTATTTTTGTTGTTATTTCATCACTAGTAAATAAAGGATGAAATATGTACCATTAATATTCCTTATATTAACAAATTATATTTTTCGTTGTAGATTGATAGGTGAATTATCTGCCATTATGAAAGATATTGGAATGGAGTATCAATAAATAGATGCATGTCTCAATGATTATATTATATATCATAAACAACATGAATTTGCAATAGGATGCCCTAAATGTCATATCCGTAGATATCAAATAGATCAACTAACAAAAAAGGTGCCTCGCAAGTTCTTCATTATATTCTCATTATTCCATGTATGCAACAATTATTTAGGTGCAAAAGAGTAGTGCGATTTATGGATTACCATGCACAGAATAGAAGTGGAGATGGCATTCTTCTAATGCCTGCGGATGGTTCTGCATTTAGGGACATAGAGGAAAAATGGTCACACTATAAAGAAGAACCTCGTAATCTCGAGCTTTCATTGACAGTGGATGGTGTCAATCCATTTGGAGAGTTGAGATATATTACTTGATGTGGCTTGTTTTTGTTATCAACAATAACATTCCTCCATGGATGTCAATAAATAGGGAGCGCATAATGTTGGCAATGATTATTCAAGATTTTTTTTCATTTAATAGTCATGTACATTAAATTATATATATTGCAGTAAAATGGTTATAATAATTACGTAATATTTCTATTCATTCAACTAGGGAAGTACCAAGTTAAAGATATGAATGTATATATCGAGCCTCTCATCGACGAGTTACTATAGTTATGGAATGGTGTCACTATGTATGATGTTTCTAGACCAATAGGACAAAGACGATTTCAATTCCATGCAATGCTTGTATGGACAATTCATGATGCCCCAAGGCTAACATATTTTTGTGGTATGTTATAAAGTTCAACTTATGCACTTTAATAATATTTAATTTTTTTAAGTATAAATCATGCATTTTTTAAAATAATCTATTCAATATATATATAATTATAAAAATTAACATATTTAATCCAATTATACATGATCTTGTAGGTCTTCAAACAAAGGGAAAATTTGCAAGTTGGCTTTGTTGTCGAAAGATGAAATCTCGTCATTCAACAAGTTTAGGAAAGTAGGTGTTTGATGAGTATAGGTACTTCCTCCACAAAAATCAAAAGTATCTAACTACTAAAAAACATATTTTCAATGGGAAAGAAGAGTAGTACTACATCAAAACCTTGAAGAATGACACCTCGCCTATGGAAGTTGTAATATAATAGAATTAATCGTCAAGGTAATGTCATTAAATCAAATTGTTTATCTATCATATATGATATGTTTGGAATTTATATTTATATATTGTTTTTTGTTTACTCATGTTGTAATTGACGATGATTGTCGTTGTTAAGTTTTTAAACTTATATGCTTCATGAAGGTCATCAAGGCATTAATGATAAGCTTCCAAAGGGTATGAGCAGCTACAAATTATGCATTTGTTTGATACTATGCATATTGGAAAAAATATAACAGAGACGTTATGGAAAATATTGGATGGAAGGCATGATAAAGAAAAAAATGTCAAAATTTGTAGTGACATTTAGGAATCCAGTCATGCAATGAAAAATGTCATTCAATTAAATAGCGATGGAGACCAAATTAATATAAGTTCCCTTCCTTGATTATTAGCAAAGCAATGCTATAAAAGAAGTCATATGAAAAATTGGATTTCCCATAGGATTTGTTGTGAACATAAACAATATCATAACAAAGAAAGGTGAATTTGGGCCAGGGATGAAAATGCATGATTGGCATACCTTCTTTAAGGTAATTCATGTTCTTGTATATTTACTATATATATTTATACTGCATGTACATACTTTTCACTATATTATGTTTACTAGTTTTGGAAAAACAATGAAAAAATTATTTTATAATTGTTGCAGTACAATCTACCTCTATCTCTCTCAAACCACTTCAACAATAATGCCAAGCAAGTTATATATGATCTTGGAAAATACATGACATAAGTAGTGATATTTGTTCAATTTGTTGTATAGATATTATATTTGCCATTTATTTTACTTGTTATTTAATATATTGTATATTATTTTGTTAAGTCTCGTTAATATATTTGTGTCTTGAATCACTTGTAGATGGTTTTCATCTAAAGAAATCCATAAAGAAGATATAAATTATTGGAAAAGAAAAATTCCTCGTCTAATGTGTGAGGAGATTGAATTGTGTGGGCTTGTACACACAAGGTCAATGTGGCTGGTTGAGAGGCACTTGAAATTTGTTAAGGCTTTGGTTTGACAAAGAGCACATCCTGAGGGTTATATGGTGGAGAGATATGTGGTATACTAGACTGTGGTGTACAATATTGAATATCTTCCTAAGTTCACAGCAAAGATCCATGCAGATCGCATTTGGAATCCCAACTCCATTAACAAATTTGAAGGGGAGTACCTAATGGGGATAGGTAGATTAAGGAAAGTGAGAGGTAATTATAAGATGTTCATGGACATTAATCTGAATACATTTTAATTATATTTGGTTTTTATATATATTGTAGTTAATTAATTCTTAATCTTCAATATACATCAATTGTAACTTTCTATTTTTTATATACAGTTGGTCGAGAGTGGGATGCACTACATTTGTATGTCACAAACAATCTTTATTGGATGATGGTATGGATTGAATGATATCAAAAATTTGGTCGTGCATTAACATGGGAAGGTGTGGCTTCACTGGTTAAAGAAGCTCATCATAATGGAGATTCCAATGTTACACCAAGGGAAATTGATTTAGCATATGGTTTAAGAGATAAACAGGTACATATAAATATATTAATCACCCATATTATTTATTTTTTTTCAATTGTATTGATGTGTGTGTGTGTGTGTGTGTGTATTTCTTTTTGCATACATTTGACCAAGAATAAATATGTTTATCAACTAGCGATGCAATAATTTTTGAATTTTTGACATATTGCAGGTGAAACACCACAAGGCTATGTGGTACAATGGTCATAAATTTCACATCAAAAAGTTGGATGACAAGAAGAATACATGTGATTCCAGGATAACTGCATTCTTTTAGGTGACTAATATTTCATCTAAAAGCGACATACATCTTGAAGTCTGAAAAATTAGATACTATGGGATTTTGGATGATATACTTGAGTGTGACTTTAGGTCATTCAAATTAGTTTTGTTCGTCATCCAATGGTACAGGATATGATTGAATGAAAATGATCTTGATAGAATTGTTATTGAACATGATAATGGATTTACAATGGTTAATACAAGGTCGTTTGAGTGAGCTGGAAATGAGCCCTATGTTCTTCCAAGCCAATGTGAGCAAGTATTTTACTCAGACGTTCCACATAAATCGGGTTGGTCATTTGTTGTTAGACATGATCCTAGAGGAAGGTCGATAAAGTATAATGTGATGGAAGAAGAAGATATTGAAGAACTAGAAGATGATGTAGATGATGATCAGGATCAACAGTTAGTTGATGATGTAACTGACGAAGATGTCAAAGAAGAGGAACAAGATCACGATGATGTAGGAGTTAATGTTCATGAAGATGATGATGATGATGATGATGATGATGATCCTTACAATGTCAATTTTGGATTGGATAATACAAACAAAGAGTTGGATGAAGAAGAAGATCAATGAAATGATTGAAATGTATGAGGTATGCACAATTAGTATATATATTATATATTTTATATTGATTTCTTGATAGAATTTTATTTGACTTATATAGTTACATAATTAATTCATTATTTTTTTAATTTTAAGGCCATTACATAATTAATTCATAGTAATTACTGTTCTTTAATGAATGATGATGATGTGTCTAAAAATGATAATACTTCTTTTTGTCATTAATCAAGGTGATGTTATACCTAATAATGATATGACCTAATGCTTAATGTCATTCATACTTTTACGTTACAAATATTTGTATCATGTTGTGTTCCCTATGGAGACATTTGTCGAAAATTTAATGGATGAATCCTTTTAATGGTTTTTTATTCAATAAAACAATTATTCATTCCCTCAAACTTCTATAACCCTTAATCAAATTAGATTTATAAGAAAATAGAGAGAGAAGGGGAGGAAGGGAGAAGGGGATTGAGAGAGAGGAAAGGATAGAGAGAGAGAGAGAGAGGGAAAGGGAGGGGGGAGGGGAGGGAGAGAGGGAAAGAGAGAAAGAGAGATATAGGGAGAGACTTGAGAGGGAATGAAGAAAAGAAAGAGGGAGAGAGGGAGAGAGGGAGAGAGGGAAGGAGAGAGACTTGAGAGAGAAAGAGAGTTATAGACAAAGAGAGAGAGAGAGAGAGAGATGTGAGAGAGAAAGAGAAAGGAAGGAGAGGGAGAAAATGGACAAAATGAGGTGGAGACACTTGAGAGAGAGAGAGAGAGAGAGAGGAAGGGGAGGGAGAGAGGGAGAGAGAGAAAGAGGGAAAGAGAGGGAGAGAGGGAGAGAGAGAAAGAGGGAAAGAGAGAGAGAGAGAGGGAGAGAGAGAAAGAGGGAAAGAGAGGGAGAAGGGGACTAAGAGAGAGATAGGAAAAGAGAGGGGAAGGGGATGAAGAGAGAGAAAGAGACAAGGAGACATGGAGAGACTTGAGAGGGAAATACTTGAGAGGGAAAGAGAGAAAGAGAGATATAGAGAGAGACTTGAGAGGGAAAGAAGAAAAGAAAGAGGGAAAGAGGGGGAGAGGGAAGGAGAGAGACTTGAGAGAGAAAGAGAGTTAAGGACAGAGAGAGAGAGAGAGAGAGAGAGAGAGAGAGATTTTTCAGAGAGAAAGAATGGGTATGTGTAGGATCATGGTGTGCCAAAACAGGCCCTTAAGTGGCAACAGAATTTTAGAAAATCAGAGTTAAGCAACTTGACATGAAAATTTGAATTAGTTGTGAACATTATTTTTAAAATATGTAAGAAGAGAATCTATAGAAAATTGAATCTAGTTTCTAAGCTATTGGTTGTTTTTTGAAAAAAAAATCCTATTTGATGGAAATTTCAAAGTTCAATGCAGTGGTACTTAAATTTCAGGAAAAAGATAAGTAGGCGTATGTCTGACCACCCTAATCACAATCAAACCATAATATTTTTTTATAAGATTTATCATATAAGTATTAGATTTATGTCCGAATGTGACGCATATTTTTTTATAATTTTTTATAAAGTAAATAATTATTTATGAATATTTTACTACAACTTTTTAGAAATTTAGAAACTCCTATGTCTGACCACCTTAACGTGGTCAAAACCTTATGAAATTTTATTTTTTTAAATTTTTCCTTGTAGTAGACAAAACATAGGATGTGATGCATATTTCAGATTCAAAAAATACTATATCGTTTGAAAGTTATGAGTGTTTTTCAATCAGTCTATCAATTAGGACTTTTGTCATAATTCAATTAAAGAATAAATAATTATTATTTATTAAAGTCGAAATAAGATAAGCCTTAAATTGTTGGAAAGATGAGAACATCCTTAAAAAACCCTTTTCATTTTATCAATTTTGGCTATAAAAAAAGTCGCCAGCCACTAGTGTAAAGTCTAGAAAATCAAGAAATACTGAGAAACGCGTTTTTTTCAGTTGACTTTCCAAACTTGTCACTTCCAAGCCAAATCCAAAAGCATTCCCAAGCCAAAATTTCAAACTTGAACAATAAAAATCAGATATCTCATAAAATCGGATATCTGATTTTAATAAGTAAATTCAATAACTAAATTTGCACTTAATTAATCTATTGTTTATTAATATATAATATATTAATATACAATATATTAATTTATAAATAAATTAGTATATGATATTAGGGAGAGAGAGAGAGAGAGAGAGAAATTAGCGAAGAACGAGAGAGAGGGGAGAAGGGAGAGAGAGATAAAGAGATTAGGAGAGAGAGAGAGAGGGGGGGGGAGGGAGAGGGGGTGAGAGAGGGGGGAAGGGGGGAGAGAAATTAGGGGAGAGGGAGGGAAAGTGTAGAAAGAGAGAGAGAGAGAGAGAGAGAGAGAGAGAGAGAGAGAGAGAGAGAGAGAGATGGAGAGGGGAAAGGGAGAGAGAGATAGAGAGATTAGGGGAGAGGGAGAGAGGGAGGGTATAGAGAGAGAGAGATAGTATTGTGTCCTATGACCCATTAGGACTACATATAAATCTAGACTACAATCCAGAGAAGTGTTGAACTTCAAAAGCTAACATCTCCTATGCCTGAGTACAGTTCTAGTTAAGCTCAATACTAGAGGACTATATCCTCTTACATAAACCTAATTTGATCTCCAATGATTGACCAACTCCTCTGCCTAAATGATATTACATTATTCACACATTAAATTCCTTGGCCATGACCTCTTACATTATCTATGATGATCTACAATGAGATCTTACATCTTATTTATACAAATCCTCGACCATAAACAATCAGGTCGACCACTAGACAATAAACCGATTACATAATTAAAAACCGTGTCGGCCATAGACCAAACAAGTAATTAACAACACATAAGATATCCAAGAAATACATCAATAGGTCTTATCCACATGTTACATTAATATTGGTCCATAACCTAGATCAACCGGGACCAAGTATAGGTCTATGCGCTTCAACAATGATCTCCAAATGCCAAGTCTCAAACACGATCACCAATAGTATCCTGAAACTCCATCAAAAGCTGCACCAACTCTAATTATGAAATTCATAAAAGATCTTAATCTCTACCTATGAAACCCTTATCAGAACCAGAAATCAATCTTCTAAGCAAGCAGGATAGCATACAATCACCAGACCGAAACCAACTGACCAAGTATGAGTATGAGTATCATGAACAAGCTAATTCCATCACCAGATTGTACTGGAGTCTACTAGATCATGCCAGATCCAAGTTAACCAGAAACCACTCATCCTACCAAGACCAGAAGGGTGCCAGTAGAGCATCCAAATAGCTAGTGTTGACATCAATGACAAAACATCAATGCAACACATAATCAATTCCACCAAATGGCCAACAATCTCCCTCCTTTTCCATTGATGGCAACACTAGATGTGAAAAACATCTAAGTACCAAGAAATGCCTAACAAGTCTTCCCTTGTGGAAGACAACCAACAATCTCCTGCATATAGCTCTAAATATCAATATCTCTCCCCGTGTGAATAATATTTCTCCCTTTGACATTTTCTTTTCCACATCACTATCTCTCCCTCTTTCACATCAATGTCAGAAATCTGACAGAAATATCAAAGCAAAAACACAAGCCTCTGTATCTCAAAGCTGACAACTCCCCCTGAGCAGTAGCGTCCCACATCAGTGCGAGAATGAATAGTATCTGAGATAATGTGTGTCGAACTGATGCCAAACCGCATCAATCAAGTCTCTATCGGAGGGGCAGAAACTCCCAATTTTTCTCTCAGGTACTCAAATGATTCCTTGGATAAATGTCTAGTGAAAATATCTGCAATTTGTTCTTTAGTGTTCACATAAACCAATCTAACTTCATTTGCTTCCACCTTCTCCTTCAAAAAGTTATACTTGATAGAAATGTGCTTTGTCTTAGAATGAATTATTGGATTCTTGGATATATCAATAGCAACAAAGTTATCATAGTGAATAACTACCCATGCATCACAATCCACCTTTATATCCTTCAACATTTTGTTCATCCATAAAACTTGTGTACAGTTAGTAGTAGCAACAACATACTCAGCTTTAGTAGTAGATAAAGAAGTAGATGACTGTTTCTTGCTAATCCATGAAACCAACTTCTTTCCAAGAAAGAAAGCTCCACCAGAAATACTTTTCCAGTCATCAATGTCTCCAGTCCAATCAGCATCTGTATATACACATAAGGTAAAGTTATCATCCTTAGGGTACCATAAGCCATATTCTGATGTACCTTGCAAGTATCTAAAAAACCTTTTCACCGCCATCTCATGATTTTCTCTAGGATCACTCTGAAATATTGAAACAATACAAACAATATTCATAATGTCAGGTCTAGTCTGAGTCAAATAAAGTAGACCTCCAATCATAGATTTGTATCTTGTAGGATTTACTGATGCAGCAACATCTTTTCTTGTCAATTTCTCACTTGTAACCATAGGTGTACTTACCGGTTTAGAATCTCCCATACCAAATTTCTTCAACAATTCCTTAGCATATTTAGTTTCACAGATAAAAATGCCTTTGTCAATCTGAGTAATCTGCAAACCTAAGAAAAATTTCATCTCACCAATCATAGACATTTCTAATTCTTTTTCCATATTATTTGGAAATTTTATGCATAATTTATCTTCACCTCCAAAAATAATGTCATCAACAAATACTTCAACAATCAGTATATCATCATCAGTGATTTTAAAATATAAATTATTGTCAGCACTGCCCTTAGTAAAACCAAGCTTCAAAAGATGTTTATCCAACCTTGCATACCAAGCTCTAGGTGCTTGTTTCAATCCATATAAAGCTTTTCTTAACCTGCAAACCATATATGTATCATCTGATAGTGAAAAACTATCAGGTTGCTCAATATAAGTTTCCTTATCAAGATCCCCATTCAAGAATGCACATTTAACATCCATTTGAAAAACCTTGTAGTTTTTATAAGGAGCATAGGCAAGAAATAATCTTACAGCTTCAATCCTAGCTACCAGTGCAAAAGTCTCTCCATAATCAATTCCTTCCTTCTGAGAATATCCTTTACAAACCAATCTAGCCTTATTCCTTATAAATTTTCAATTCTCATTCAATTTATTACTAAAAACCTATTTAGTTCCAATAATATTTTTATTTTTAGGCCAGGGAACCAAAGTCCATGTGTTATTTTTCTCAATCTGATTTAATTCTTCTTCCATAGCTTTTAACCAAAAATCATCTTTACATGTCTCAATTATTGATACCGGTTCAACTTGTCAAATTAAACATACCTCATTCGTTGTCATTCTTTTTCTTGTCATCATTCCATTGCTCTTATTCCCAATGATTTGATCTTCAGAATGATTCAGTCTCACATACCTAGGAGTCTTCTGACTCTTTGTTCCTCTTTCCTGATCTTCAGTTGTTGTAGAATTTTCTGATGTTGCCAGAGTAACAGGTTCAACTCTCTATTCCGGTAAAGGTGCTACCGGTTCAGATATAATCATTTCCATTGTTGGTTCCTTCTCATAAACTCTGATTTATCTTATGTTTATCTCATTTATTTGACATTATCACTCTCCATAATTCTCTGCAATCTCTTGTTATGACATCTATATGCTTTTCTTTCATTAGAATAACCAAGAAATATGCCTTCATCACTTCTAGGATCAAATTTCCCAATAGGATCATCTCTCCTAATATAAAATTTACTACCAAAAATTCTGAAATACTTAACTGTAGGTGTATTGCCAAACCATAATTCATAAGGTGTCTTACTGGTTTCTCCTTTGATATGTACTATGTTGAATGTATAAACTGTTGTACTCACTTATTCTGTCCAGTAGATATGAGGTAGATTATCTTCCATCATCATTGTTCTAGCAGCATCCAAGATAGTTATATTCTTGCTTTCCACAACTCCATTCTATTGAGGTGTCTAGGAAGCAAAAAATTGTCTTCTTATACCATGCTTGTCGCAACAGTTATTAAACTCATTGGATGTGAATTCTCCACCATGATCAGATCTCAAACATTTAATCTTCAATCCTATCTCAGTTTCCACCTTAGTCTTAAAGATTTTAAAATTTTCAAATGCTTCAGATTTTTCTCTCAACAAAGTAACCCACATCATTCTAGAATAATCATCAATGATTAGCATGAAATATCTATCACCATGAAAACTTTTAACTCTAGCAGGGCCACATAAATCAGTATGAATAAGATCAAGAAAATAATTTGATTTATCTTGTATACTCCTAAAAGAGGTTTTGACCTATTAACCCATTTGACATTCTTTACATACTAGATTATGGGGCTTCATAATCTTAGGTATATCTCTAACAGCCTTAGTTGAACTGATCTTCACAATGAAATCAAAATTCACATGACACGGCCTTTTATGCCATAACCAACTCTCATCAATCTGTGTAATCAAACATGTCTTCTCATCAGAGTTTAAATGAAATATGTTTGCTTTTGTCTGTGTAGCAGTTGCAATCTCCAAGCCAGATCTGGTAATCATTTTGCATTTTCCATCCTTGAACTGTAATTGAAATCCTTTATCTACCAATTGTCCTACACTCAAAATATTATGCTTAAAACCTTCAACATAATAAACATTGCCAGTATTTTTCTTACCATCCAATGATATAGTTCATTTTCCTTTAATCATGCATACCTGGTCATCTCTAAATCTAACTAGTCCACCATCAAATTCTTGCAAAGACAGAAACTTCTCTTTATCTCCAGTCATATGATGTAAACAACCACTGTCAATTACCCATTCATCCTTGTCCTCAATTTCAGCATGAAGTGCCTTCTCTTCAGGTACATTCTCTGCTAGTGTCGGATAATCTTCCTTGATAGTCAGGAACACCCACTCCTTCCTATTGTTGGATCCACTAGTAGAGTCTTCTGCCAGTTCATCATTTGAATCAGTAATGCCTTCCTCATCTGCTATGTAGCATGATTTGTCTCTATTTTTCTTGAATCTATACTTGTTCTAATATCCAGGGTTAGGCTTAAATGATCTTTTAACACTTTCTTCAAATCTTGAATTCCTTTCAAGACATCTAGTTGCAAAATGACCAATCTTATTGCATGCAAAACATTTAAAAGGTGTTTTTCCTTCATACTTACTTCCCACCGGTCCTTTCGGTACTTTTCTAGCAAATAGTACTTCAAGTTGCTCAATCTCATCATCTTCTCTCTTCTTATCTTCTAATTATTTTTCATATAAATCTTTCCAATCTTTCTTAACGGTTGTATATGTAGATGCATGAAAAGCAAGTTTAGTCTTCACAGCTCCAGAAGGTCCAAATTCCTCAAGCTCAAAAGAAGATAGTTTCCCAACCAAAGTATCTTTGTTGACAGATGTATTAGCCATTGTTCTCAAATCATTAATAGTATTAGCCTTCATTTTGTAATCCAATGGTAGGGCTCTCAAGACTTTAGAAACAATTTCATCTTCGCTCAGAGTTCCACCACAACATTGAATTCCCATAAAAATCTCATTTACACTTTCCATGAATGTAGTAATCCTTTCATCTTCTTCCATCTTCAAGTTTTCATATCTCACTCGGTAACCATCAAGTTTAGCAATCTTCACTGTAGGGTCACCTTCATTAAAAGTCTACAACTTATCCCATATAGCCTTTCCAGATGATTTATCTATTAATCCCATTATTTGATGATCAGAAAGTGCACACAAGAGGGCTTATATTGCTCTACAATCATTCTCAAGCTCCTTGTTTAGGTTTTCCAGAGGAGGATTGCCAAATCCTGGATTAAAGGGTGTGACACCATTCTATGTGATCTCCCAAATCTCCTTGCCAAGACATCTCAGATGAGTTTCCATCCGAATCATCCATACTCTATAGTTTGTTCCTTCAAGCCTCGGTATATTCATTCGAAAGATAGCTCTAGAAGAACTGAATGAACTTGAACTGTTAATTGCCATAGGATATTCCTCAAGTGGTTAAGCTTTTTCTAGAGAGGACGAAAGCTCTGATACCAATTGTTAGACAATTCAGATAACCAGAAGACAATTGAGGGGGGGGTGCGGTGAATCAATTGTCACATATTACCGGAAGCATTAGCAATTTAAACTTTAATATCAAAACCCAAAACAATAATACCGGAATACTAGTTAATCCAATTAAGCATAAACAATAATCACAAAATAAAATCCATCCACAGAACACCAAGATTTGTATGTGGAAAGCCCAGTAAAGGGAAAAACCATGGTGGGAAGCATACCCACAGTCAAATAATACATTTGTAGTAAGTATGTGAATTACAATTAAGGGGCCTACACTTGCAGGAAGACCAACAGCCTAGATCACACTGTTCATCACAAAAGGAGTCTCACTCACTACACATAAATCCATACTACAATCCAAAGAAGTGTTGAACTGCAAAAGATAGCATCTCCTATGCTTGAGTACAATTCCGATTAAGCTCAATACTGGAGGACTAAATCCTCTTACATAAACCCAATTCAATCTTCAATGATCGACCAACTCCTCTACCTGAATGATATTACATTATTCACATATTACATTCCGTGACCATGACCTCTTACATTATCCATGATAATCTACAATGAGATCTTACATCTTATTTATACAAACCCTTGACCATAGACAATCAAGTCGGCCACCAGAAAATAAACTGATTACATAATTACAAACCATGATGACCTTAGACCAAACAAGTATTTAACAACACATAAGACATCTCAGAAATACATCAATAGGTCCTATCCACATGTTAAATTAATGTCGGTCCATAATCTAGATCAATCGGGACCAAGTATAGGTCCACACGCTTCAGCAATGATCTCTAAATGCCAAGTCTCGAACATGATCACCAACAGCATCCTGAAACACCATCAAAAGCTGAACCAACACCACTTATGCAATTCATCAAAGATCTCAATCAAAAGGTATGCCAGTGAAACCCTCACCGGAACCAGAAACCAATCTTCTAAGAAAGCAGGATAGAATCCAATCACCAGACTGAAACCTACTGACCAAGTATGAGTATAAGTATCATGAACAAGCCAATTCCATCACCAAATTTTACTGGAGTCTAACGGATCATGTCGGGTCCAAGTTAGCCAGAAATCACTCATCCTACCGAGACCAGAATTGTGTCGGTAAAGCATCCAAACAACTAGTGTCGACATCAATGACAAAACATCAATGCAACAGATAATCAATTCCACCAAATGGCCAACACATATGACCCCTTATGACACCATATTGGGTCGTTATAGGTCCTATGTTGTCCTACAGGGTCATATTGTGTCCTACGACCCCTTAGAACACCATATAACCCCTTAAGACACCAAATTGTGTCGTTATGGGTCATTTTGTGTCCTAATGGGTCATATTGTGTCATATGACCCCTTTAAGATACCATATAACCCCTTAGGACATAATATGACCCTTTACGACTCTATACGGTGTTGTTATGGGTCATATGACCCCTTATGACACCATATGGTATCATTAGGGGTGATATGATGTCTTAAGGGGTCATGGGACACCATATGATCCCTAAGGACCCCTTATGACACCATATTGGGTCGTTATAGGTCCTATGGTATCCTAAGGGGTCATATTGTGTCCTATGACCCCTTAGGACACCATATAACCCCTTAAGAGACCAAATTGTGTCGTTATGGGTCACATTATGTCTCAAGAGGTCATATTATATCATATGACCCCTTAGGACACAATATGTCCCTTTACAAACTTTATACGGTGTCGTTATGGGTCATATGACCCCTTATGACACTATATGGTTTCGTTAGGGGTCATATGGTGTCCTAATGGGTCATGGGACACCATATGACCCCTAAGGACAACATATGACCCCTTATGACACCATATTGGGTCGTTATGGGTCCTATCATGTCCTTAGGGGTCATATTGTTTCCTACGACCCCTTAGGACACCATATAACCCCTTAAGACACAAAATTGTGTCATTATGGCTCATATAGTGTCCTAAGGGGTCATATTATTCCATATGACCCCTTTAAGATACCATATGACCCCTTAGGACAAAATATGACCCTTTACAACTCTATACAGTGTTGTTATGGATCATATGACCCCTTATGACACCATATCTTGTCCTAATGGGTCATGGGACACCATGTGACCCCTAAGGACAACATATGACCCCTTATGACACCATATTGGGTCGTTATGGGTCCTATGGTGTCCTAAGGCATCATATTCTATCCTGGACCCCTTAGGACACCATATAACCCCTTAAGACACCAAATTGTCTTGTTATGGGTCATATTGTGTCCTAAGGGGTCATATTGTGTCATATGACCCCTTTAAGATACCATATGACCCCTTAGGACACAATATGACCCTTTATGACTCTATACGGTGTCGTTATGGGTCATATGATCCCTTATGAGACCATATGGTGTCGTTAGGGGTCATATGGTGTCCTAAGGGGTCATGGGACACCATATGAGCCCTAAGAATAACATAGGACCCCTTATGACACCATATTGGGTTGTTATGGGTCTTATGGTATCCTAAAGGGTCATATTGTGTCCTACAACCCTTTAGGACACCACATGACCCCTTATGACACCAAATTGTGTCATCATGGGTCATATTATGTCCTAAGGGATCATATTGTGCCATATGACCACTTTAAGACACCATATGACTTCTTAGGACACAATATGACTCTTTACGACTGTATACAATGTCGTTATGGGTCATATGACCTGTTATGACACCATATGGTGTTGTTAGGGGTGATGGGACAACATATGACCCTTTATGACACCATATTGGGTCGTTATGGGTTATATGGTGTCCTAAAGGGTCATATTGTATCCTACGACCCCTTAGGACACCATATAACCCCTAACGACACCAAATTGTGTTGTCATGGGTCATATTGTGTTCTAAGGGGTCATATTGTGTCATATGACCCCTTAGGACATAAGATAACCCTTTACAACTCTATATGGTGTCGTTAGGGGTCATATGGTGTCTTAAGGGGTCATGGGATACCATATGACCCCTAAGGACAACATATGACCTGTAACGATAGCATATTGGGTCGTTATGGATCCTATGGTGTCCTAATGGGTAATATTATTTCCTACAACCCCTTAGGACACCATATAACCCCTCAAGACATCAAATTGTGTTGTTATGGGTCATATTGTGTCCTAAGGGGTCATATTATGTCATATGACCCCTTTAAGACACCATATGACCCATTAGGACACAATATGACCCTTTACAACTCTATACGGTGTTGTTATGGGTCATATGACCCCTTATGAAGCCATATGGTGTCGTTAGGGGTCATATGGTGTCCTAAGGGGTCATGGGACACTATATGACCCCTAAGGTCAACATATGACCCCTTATGACACCATATTGGGTCATTATGGGTCCTATCATGTCCTAAGTAGTATATTGTTTCCTATGACCCCTTAGGACACCATATAACCCCTTAAGACACTAGATTGTGTTGTTATGGGTCATATTATGTTCTAAGGGGTCATATTGTATCATATGACCCCTTTAAGACATTATATGACCCCTTAGGACATAATATGACCCTTTATGACTCTATACGGTGTCGTTATGGGTCATATGACCCCTTATGACACCATATGGTGTCGTTAGGGGTCATATGGTGTCCTAAGGGTTCATGGGACACCATATGACCCCTAAGGACAACATATGACACCATATTGGGTCGTTATGGGTCCTATATTGTCATAAGGGCTCATATTGTGTCCTACGACCCCTTAGGACACCATATATATGCCTTAAGACACCAAATTGTGTTTTTATGGGTCATATTGTGTCATATGATCCCTTTAAGACACCATATGACCCCTTAGGACACAATATTACCCTTTTACGACTCTATACAGTGTCGTTATGGGTCATATGATCCCTTATGACACCATATGGTTTCGTTAGGGATCATATGGTGTCCTAAGAGGCCATGGGATACTGTATGACCCCTAAGGACAACATATAACCCCTTACGACACTATATTGGGTCGTTGTGGGTCCTATGGTGTCCTAAGGGGTCATATTGTGTCCCACGACCCCTTAGGATACCATATATACCCCTTAAGACACCAAATTGTGTCGTTATAGGTCATATTATTTCCTAAGGGGTCATATTGTGTCATATGACCCCTTTAAGACACCATATGACCCCTTATGACACAATATGATCCATTACGACTCTATACGGTGTCATTATGGATCATATGACCTTTTATGACAGCATATGGTGTTGTTAGGGGTCATATGGTGTCCTAAGGGGTCATGAGACACTATATGACCCCTAAGGACAACATATGACCCATTATGACACCATATTGGGTCGTTATGGGTCCTATGGTGTCCTAAGGGGTCATATTGTGTCCTACGACCCCTTAGGACACCATAATCTCTCTCTCTCTCCCTCTCCCCTAATCCTCCTCTCTCTCTCCCCCTTTCCCCTAATCTCTCTCTCTCTCCCTCTCCCCTAATCTCTCTCCCTTCCCCCCTCTCCCCTCTCTCCCCTAATCTCTTTCTCTCCCCCCTCTCCCCTAATATTTCTCTCTCCCTGCACCCCCTCCCCCCTCTCCCCTAATCTCTCTCTCTCTCTCTCTCTCTCCACTAATCTATCTCTCTCTCCCCTCCCCTAATATTTCTCTTTGTCCCCCTACCTCTCTCTCTCTTTCTCTCTCCCCTAATATTTCTCTCTCTCTCCTTCTTTCCCCTAATCTCTCTCTCCCTATCCCCTAATATATCTCTCTCCCCCCAATCTCTCTCTCTCCCTCTCCCCTAATCTATCTCTCTCTCCCTCTCCCCTACTCTTTCTCTCTCTCCCCCTTTTCCCTAATCTCTCTCTCCCTGTCCCCTAATCTCTCTCTCTCTCTCTCTCTCTCTCTCTCTCTCTCTCTCTCTCTCTCTCTCTCTCTAAAATATGAGTACTGAAATCGGATATCCGATTTGTGCCATTGCCATTAATGTGGCAACAATAAAAAAAGTGATAACGGGAATAATTTTGGGACCACAAATTTATACATTAAAGGGTATGTGCACAAAGATGGTGGTCAAAAAGTGGACACCACCCAAAAAAAACATGGAAAAACAAGCAGCGCGTACGTGGTTTTAAAATTTGAAATTCTCGCGTGCGCGCTTAGGTTTGTTCTTCCCAAGCCTAGAGAAGATAGTGTGTATGCATTGCTTTTAGGAAAATGAGCGTGTACGCGCTATGCCTAGGAAAATGAGTGCATACGCACTATGCCTAGGAAAATGAGCACGTACGCGCTACTCATAGGAAAATGACCACGTATGCAGTGCCTAGTAAAAAAAGTTTTTTAAAAAAACTGGGTCTCATTTACCCATGAATAGCGCGTTTTTTACCCATTTCTTCCCCTAAACCAAAAATAGGGTACTAGATTTGTCCTCCAAGCTATGGATCAAGGTTAGTTTTTGTTTATTTTTGTCTTTATTTCCCGTTTGTTCAATTTGTTTTACATTTTGAATTTAATTTCATTAATTTTGATTAGGTTTTTTCATTTTTTGTTTCAAAAACCAGATTCTTCTAATCCAGAACAAGAATAACCAAATGCACCTTCTAAAAACCCACAAGAACAACCAAATGCACCTTTTGAAAACACACAAGAACAAGCTCCAATTCCTCCTTTTGACCGCACACACCAAAATACAAGAGCAATTAATTAATCATTAGGACAAAATACATCTAAAATCAATAGACTGATTGTTAAATTGAAAACTTCTGAACTTGAGCATCATCAATCCCTCGCCACTAGCCTAGAAACATTAGCTAGTGGTGCCATAGCTATTTGCACAAATTACCAAATGGAGAAGCTTTAGGGATAGGTGTCGTCAATTCTATGCCGATGGGCTATCATACGATGGAGAAAAAATAAAAATATTACTAAACAACAAATATGTGCCCTTTTTGTTGATCCCAAAACTTGTTAGTCATTACCTCTTAATGCAAAGAGGTTTCCCATACATTGGTGTACCAATGTGTAGATGAAGAATCTTTTTTGGAAGAGGTGGTGGATGGTCTTTGATGATCCACCTTGTAATAATTATGAGGTGCCATTATATTTTTTGAGAAAAGTATATTGTGAGTTTGTGCTCGATGTGCACCCAAACTATTTTGACATGAGAGAGTTCCATGGTAGAGGTGGTGGCTCTTCCCAAGATAGACCTGGAGCCCATAGGTGATTACCCATGGAGAGTCGCTACCCCCTAGCACCCAAACCCAAGGTGCATCAGGTTGTCCTAGTAGAGCTAAAAGAGTTGATGGAGCTAAAGACTCTTCAAGTGGCCACAACATTGACTGTGCCATCATCCAGCATGGGACATCATTAGCACACCCTATTGTATTAGATGATGAGCCATTAGGTGGCAACAGAGAGCCCATCCAACATATGTGTGTCAGTTGCTGGGGGATATGCTCAGAGATAGATGATGCAGCTGGTGTAGATGGATCCTCATCTCATCTATGCATGATTTGTGGGAGTAGATGTTAGGCCCACACGGTTGAGGATTTTGTGCTAACAGATGAGTTGATGGACATGGTGTTTGCCCATGAGCCATAGACACAGGTGTGTTGATTTGAATTCATAGCATTTTATTTATCAGTCACTTTAAATTTTTAATTACATAAATGAATTTTAATTTATACATTGATTTAAATTGAGACAAGTAATATACATTTCAGGATGCAGCAATGGTATCCCATACTCCTCCCCCAGTTACTATAGCTGCAACTTCGATTCTTGAGGTATAAATTTTGTAAAATGTTAAAATAGACTAGTACACTTTGAATTCAAAAAAATACAATATATACTAACTATCTTTAATGCTTGGTCCAATTTCTAGTTTGTAGGTGTTGATAGGGGACAAAATGTCCCAGATTGATGACATCACACTCTCAGCGACCGATTTTGGCCTACAAGGCTTATGGTATCATATTTTGTACAACCCTTTTTATGTATTGTTTTGATGGAATATGCAAGTCATTTTATTTTAAATTTTTAAAATTATGTTTAATTTATTATCTGTACTAATATCTCATGTTAATTTTGTTTTTTTAGGGTAACCCCTCTGCATCTAGGGCTCATCCTAAGAAAAACGATTCCTCAAAGATGCCAAAATGTAGGAAGAAGGTAATTGAACACATTTTTAGTTGTACAATTGTTTGAAAATGTTGAAATCAAGTATTAGTTGGGGTTTGTAGATTGATTAGTGTTTTTTGTCTATTTTACATGTACAGCGGCCATTGAGCTATATGGATTTGTTGAATGCACCCGATTCGCCCGTGGATAAAGAGAGGGTAGAGGTATGTATCTCTACTTTATTTTCTTGATTTCCAGATTATATGCATGTGTACATGTGAACTTGTGATATATTATAATCTTATAATTTTTTCATACAAGAAATATCCATACCTATTTCATCAATGGCATACCCTCCTCCTTGCACTGGAGAAGCATCTCAGGATCTAGTACACTTTTGTTTGATATGTAAAATTAATTATTTTTAACCTTCAATACTTATCATTATATTAAATGTATTTAATCTTTGAACATTTTTTGTATAGGTAATAGCGATAGTTTCTACATTGATGGTGAGCCATCCTCAATCCATTGGAGAAGCATCTCAGGCACAGGTACGTCATTGTTCTCTATATTATAGCTTTTAAGTGTTTTTGATATATTTATGTTAGTACATTGTATTAATTATACATTTAATCTACAATAGACCCCTTCGTGGTATGGCCATAACATGGATCCATTTAAGTATGTCTTCAAGAAAACTCCTAAGAGTGACAAGGAGAGGAGAGCGAAGAAATTAGCTCCTAGATCAGCCGATGAGGTAATCTACATTTCAATTGCAAAGGAATTAAAGTTAAATGCATAGTTATGTTGTTAATTGTGAACTATTTTCTACAAAAGAATTCTAACTTGGCTTTTGAAATGTGGTTTTGTAGCCATCTATAGAGTCGCATACTGCATCGAACAAGCTTGAGTTTGATGATCCACCACAAGTTTAGGATCATATAGTGTTAGTTTTGGTCATAGAATGACCAATACATGTAGATATGTTCTACATTTTTATTGTATATCGATTTGGACATGGCATATGCCACATTTTTATAATACTTGTATTGACTTGGCAAACATGCCTTTTTTTATATATATAAATATTGATATTTGATCCAATAAATGTGTACTGAGTTCATTATTTTGTATTCGTTGTATTTTTTGGTTGTCCTTTTATAAATTTAAATGAATATTTGCATATGTAATCAACAATATGAATATAAACAACAAAAATATATGATATAAAACATTGCAATTGTGGAATATGATTTGATAAAAAAATTAAAATGTTGAATTAACCCTACAAAACTCCTTGTATTCAGTTCA
Source organism: Cryptomeria japonica (assembly GCF_030272615.1). Lineage (NCBI taxonomy): Eukaryota > Viridiplantae > Streptophyta > Pinopsida > Cupressales > Cupressaceae > Cryptomeria > Cryptomeria japonica. The sequence goes on from NC_081415.1 coordinate 522,530,595, forward strand.
TTGTTGTGTATTCGTATTTGGTGGCTGCCCTTTTATAAATTTAAATGAATATTTGCATATGTAATCAACAATATGAATATAAACAACAAAAATTGACAATATGAATATAAACAACAATATGTGTTTGGTGCCAGAGCACCCTCATGCTTGCAATGGTCAAATTTTGTTCATCATGTGCACAAACCAATGTTGCGAGCGTGTCCGGGTGGGAAGGTTTATGCTAGGCATGCCTCTGTCATGCATCCCAAAGTGTCAGAACGTCGAGAGTCATACCATACCAGTGCGATCTCTCAAGTGCCCCGAGTCCAAAAAAGTGTCAAAATTTGACGGACTGTTTCTTCAAATCCAGGACACATATGGTCAATCCATTTGAACTCATGGGGTCATGGGAGGCTCCTCTACAATGGCCTATCTTAGTTTTTGATGAGTTGAAGGCATTCAATTGGTAGCATTTTTTCGCCTGCTACAAAAACCATCAGTTGCATGCAATGCAAAGTTGCCAAATTGACTAGAATTGATTTGGTTGATCATGTGCACAAACCGACATTGCGAGCATGTCTAGGTGGGAAAGTTTACGTTAGGCATGCCCCTTTCATGCATCCCAAAGGGTCAGAATGTCGAGAGTCATACCATACTGGTGCGATCTCTCAAGTGCCCTGACTCCAAAAAGTTGTCAAAATTTGACAGATTATTTCTTCAAATCCAGGACACATATGGTCAATCCATTTGAACCAGTGGGGTCATGTGAGGCTCCTCTACAATGGCCTATCTCAGTTTTTGACAAGTCAGAGCCATTTTCGATTGGTAGCATTTTTTTGCCTGTTGCAAAAACCGTCAGTTGCATGCAATGCAAAGTTGCCAGATTGGCTAGAATTGATTTGGTTCATCATGTGCACAAAATAATGTCACCAACACATCTAGGTGGGAAGGTTTACACTAGCCATGCCCCTATCATGCATCCCAAAGCGTCAAAATGTCAAGAGTCATATCGTACCAATGTGATCTCTCAAGTGCCCTGAGTCCAAAAAATTATCAAAATTTGATGGACTATTTCTTCAAATCTAGGACACATATGGTCGATCCGTTTGAACCCATAGGGTCATGTGAGGCTCCTCTATAATGTCTTGTCTCAGTTTTTGACGAGTCAGAGCCATTTTCAATTGGTAGTATTTTTCGCCTGCCGCAAAAACCGTCAATTGCATGCAATGCAAAGTTGCCAGATTGGCTAAAATTGATTTGGTTTGTTGTGTGCACAAACCAACATCATGATCACATCTGGCTGGGTAGGTTTACAATAGGAATGCCCCTGTCATGCATTCCAAAGTGCTGGAATGTTGAGAGTCATACCGTAGCGGGGCGATCTCTCAAGTGTCATGAGTCCAAAAAATTGTCAAAATTTGACGGACTATTTCTTCCAATCTAGGACACATATGGTCGATCTGTTTGAGCCCGTGGGGTCACATGAGGCTCATCTACAATGTCCTCTCTCAATTTTTTATTGGTAGCATTTTTTTGCATGCTACAAAAACCGTCAGTTGCATGCAATGCAAAGTCGCTAGATTGGCTAGAATTGATTTGGTTCGTCATGTGCACAAACCGACATCACAAGCGCATCCAGGTGGGCAGGTTTATACTAGGCATGCCCCTTTCATGCATCCCAAAGCACTGAAATGTTGAGAGTCATACCGTACTAGGGTGATCTCTCAAGTGTCATGAGTCCAAAAAATTATCAAATGTTGACAGATTGTTTCTTCTAATCCAGGACACATATGGTCGATCCATTTGAGCCCATGGGGTTGTGTGAGGCTCCTCTATAATGTCCTCTCTTTATTTTTGATGAATCGGAGCCATTTTCGATTGGTATCATTTTTCACCTGCTGCAAAAGTCATCAGTTGCATGCAATGCAAAGTTACAGGATTGGCTAGAATTGATTTGGTTCATCGTGTGCACAAACTGATGTCATGAGTGCATCTAGGTGGGCATTTTTATGATAGGAATGCCCATGTTGTGCATCCCAAAGCACCAAAATGTCGAGTGTCATACCCTACCGACGTAATGTAGAAGTTGCTTGACAACTTTTTTGACAATTTTTTTGACAACAATGACAATTTTTGCTCAAATTGTATCTAGTCTCAATCTATGACCCCTATGACTCGATAATGACTCAAATAATTCTCCATGATTATACAAGAATCAAGAATGCTCATGATTGACTAAGGACACACCAAAATTTGCCTCTAAATATGGTCAAATCAGCTCTTGGCTATTTGATTATACAAAAAAATGTCTTACAAATCATCTCATGGGCTTTTATATAAAATTTGGCATTACAATATGTGCGATTCAACTCATCACCCATTTTAATATACAAATCATCTCATAGGGCTTTTATACAAAATGTGGCATTACAATATGTGCGATTCAACTCATTGCCATTTCAATATACAAAATTTGGCATGTACATATGTACAAATCAGCTCATTTCCATTTAAATATATAAAATTATGCCCCTAAATATGTAAAAATCAGCTCATGGGCATTTATATATACAAAAAATGATTTAGAACAATTCGTTGATGATTTATACAAAATTCTCAAAATCATTCTACTCTGAACTGTAGAATCAATCAAGTGAGCCTTCAGGATCGGCTCTAACCCGTATTGTGTCAAGTATTGCCTCGTGGTCAGATTCATGAACTTTCCATAAAATCTTATTATGAGGTCTACCACGATACTTCATCAAATGAATATTTGTTGCAACAACAAGGTTAGAGAAATGAAGAATATGTTTGTTTGTTTCAAAGTCCTCAAACAACCAAACATAAGAATTCTTGATAGGGTATCTCTGAAGCCATGTTCCTATCATGACAACAGACCCTATTGGGTACTCAATACCCTCTCCATCAATGATTGTGGTTGTCAATTTTCTTGTAGGCTCAACACAACGACACAAATAGTAATATGTTCCTTCTTCATTGTTCTCTTCTGCAACAATTGCATACACATGACCTGCATTTTATAAAGTGTTAATTAATACCAAAAAAGAAAGTATGATGTACAACAAAATGAACCAAAAAGAATACTTGAAAAAAAATTAACTCAAAAAATCACCTGAATCCACTAGGTTGGATACATGGTCAAAATCCACTGATGTCTCCATCTGGCTTAATTGTAGTCCTTTGGGAATTTGATATGAATCAATGGGAACCAATGGTCTACAAGACCATTTGTCAACCCACTCTTGTGATTCACATTCTTCCCCACAAACAATGCATGCATGAAGAACAAAAACATACCATCTGTCTTG